>NW_024721019.1:0-2057 GCF_018991925.1 Homarus americanus | reverse complement strand
TACGACCGTGGTCGTTACATGAGAAGTCCTGGGCTATTTTCAGTTGATACATTTTAATCCTATACCTGTCGTATGCTATATTGTAGTTACCACCACAGCTGTCCTTTCATGATAATTGTTCGTGTATTAAACTGTCCAAAATTTAGTTAATAAACTTTCTTTTATTCTAAACACACTTGATGGTGCATATAAATGTATTTCCTCCTAAACTTAATTATCCTCTTTATTACTCAGTTTCCACCAGTAAATTTCAATATCTGTTGTATATCAAGTGACTCCTGGCGAATACCATAACCTTTCATCAAGCCTTCTGGATTTGATGGAGTGATGCAGTCAAGATGGGGTTCTTTTCGTAATACCTTATCGATGTCAACACTGCTGAAGAATGCTACAGATTGTGAAGATCCTAAATCCCAACCTATAAATAGAGATACAACACTATAGTAATTACTTGACCCTCAAACTATGAACAAAATAATTACTACAACAGGGATTAAACGTATTAAGTTATACATAAATACATACATTATATATACATATATATATATATATATATATATATATATATATATATATATATATATATATATATATATATATATATATATATATATATATATTTTTTATGTAGATCCACAATGAAAACGTGGATAAGATAAATGATAAAATCACACAGAGAAAGGGAAACAATGGAGCACCTTAGCTTGGGGGGGAGGGGGCTGTAAGCTCCTGGGGAAGGGAGGGCTGTAAGCTCCTGGGGGAAGGGAGGGCTGTAAGCTCCTGGGGGAAGGGGGGCTGTAAGCTCCTGGGGGCTAAGCTCCTGGGGCTGTAAGCCCTGGGGGCTGTAAGCTCCTGGGGCTGTAGCTCCCTGGGGAAGGAGGGCTGTAAGCCCCGGGGGAAGCTGGAGGGCTGCAATCTCCCGGGGGAAGGGGGGCTGCACTTCCCGGGGAAGGAGGGCTGCAATCTCCCGGGGAAGGGAGGGCTGCAATCTCCCGGGGAAGGGAGGGCTGCAACTTCCCGGGGAAGGGAGGCTGCAATCTCCCCGGGGAAGGGAGGGCTGCAATCTCCCGGGGAAGGGAGGCTGCAATCTCCCGGGGGAAGGGAGGCTGCAATCTCCTGGGGAAGGGAGGTGCAATCTCCTGGGGAAGGGAGGCTGCAATCTCCTGGGGGAAGGGAGGCTGCAATCTCCTGGGGAAGGGAGGGCTGCAATCTCCTGGGGAAGGGAGGGCTGCACTCCTGGGGAAGGGAGGGCTGCACCTCTGGGGAAGGGAGGGCTGCAATCTCCTGGGGAAGGGAGGGCTGCATCTCCTGGGGGAGGGGGGGCTGCAATCTCCTGGGGGGAGGGGCTGCAATCTCCTGGGGAGGGGCTGCACCTCCTGGGGGAGGGGGCTGCAATCTCCTGGGGGAGGGGGCCACTCCTGGGGAGGGGGCTGCAATCTCTGGGGAGGGGGCTGCACCTGGGGGAGGGGGGCTGCACTCCTGGGGGAGGGGGGCTGCAATCTCCTGGGGAGGGGGGCTGCACTCCTGGGGAGGGGGGGGCTGCAATCTCCTGGGGGAGGGGGCTGCAATCTCCTGGGGGAGGGGGACTGCACCCCTGGGGGAGGGGACTGCAATCTCCTGGGGGAGGGGAGCCCCTGGGGGAGGGGGCACTCCTGGGGAGGGGGCTATAAGATCCCGGAGGGTGCTGTAAGGTCTCCAGGGGTGCTGTTAGGTGTCCAGGGGTGCTGTAAGGTCCAGGTGGGAGCTTCAAGGTCCAGGGGGGAGCTTCAAGGTCCAGGTGGGAGCTCAAGGTCAGGGGGAGCCCAAGGTCCAGGTGAGCTTCAAGGTCCAGGTGGGAGCTTCAAGGTCCAGGTGGGAGCTTCAAGGTCCAGGTGGGAGCTTCAAGGTCCAGGTGGGATGCTGAAAGCTCCTGGGGCGTACTGTAAGGTCCGGGGTAAAAGGTCCCGGGGGTGTTGTAAGGTCCCGGGGGTGTTGTAAGGTCCCGGGGGTGTTGTAAGGTAGTGGGAGGTGTTTCAAGGTCCCGGGAGGGCTGCAAGGTCCCTGTAGTGTATGTTCCG
>NW_024721018.1:0-21457 GCF_018991925.1 Homarus americanus | reverse complement strand
GTCAGAGAGGTGTGCCTGGGGAGTATCAGAGGTGTGCCTGGGAGTGTCAGAGGTGTGCCTGGGAGTGTCAGAGGGTGTGCCTGGTAGTATCATTGGTGTACCTGGGGAGTGTCAGAGGTGTATCTGGAAGTGTCAGAGGGGTGAACCAGGGGAGTGTCTGAGGTGTTCCCAGATTGTCGGAGGTGTACCAGGGGTGTCGGAGGTGTACCTGGGGTGTCAGGAGGTGTACCTGGGAGTGTCAGTGGTGTGCCTGGGGTGTCAGGTTGTGCCAGAGTGTGATTGGTGTACCTGGGAGTGTCAGAGTGTATCTGGAGAGTGTCAGAGGTGTACCTGGGGTGTAAGGAGGTGTGCCTGGGAGTGTCAAGGTGTGCCTGGGTGTGTCAGGGTGTACCTGGGAGTGTCAGGGGTGTGCCTGGAGTGTCAGGTGTGCTGGGGTGTCAGAGGTGTGCCTGGGGTGGGGGTGCACTTGGGGAGTGTCAGGGTGCCTGGGGTGTCGGTGTTGCTGGGGTGTCTGGGCTTTGCCTGGGGTGTCTGGGGTGTGCCTGGGGTGTCTGGGGTGTTCCTGGGAGTGTCGGAGGTACCTGGTAGTGTCAGAATGTGTACCTGGTGTCAGAGGTGCCTGGCGGTGTGAGAGGGTACCTTGGGTGTCAGAGGTGTGCCTGGGGTATCAGTGGTGTGCCTGGGAGTGTCAGAGTTGTACCTGGGAGTGTCATGGTGTGCCTGGGGTGTCAGGGTATCTGGAAGTGTCAGAGGTGTACCTGGGAGTGTCAGAGGTGTGCCTGGGAGTGTCAGAGGGTGTATCTGGGTTGTGGGGATGTGCCTGGGAGTGTCAGGTGCCTGGGGAGTGTCAGAGGTGTGCCTGGGAGTGTCAGGGGTGTGCCTGGGGTGTCAGAGGTTGCACTTGGGGTGTCTGGGTGCACATGGGGTGTCTTGGGTGTTGCTGGGGTGTCTGAGGCTGTGCCTGGGGTGTCTGGGGTGTGCCTGGCAGTGTCTGGGGCTTGGCAGTGTCAGCGGTGTGCCTGGAGTGTCAGCGTGTACCTAGAGTCATTGGTGTGCCTGGGAGTGTCAGGGGTGTACCTGGGAGTGTCAGGGTGTACCTGGTGTGTGTGCCTGGGAGTGTCAGGGGTGTGCAGGGGTGTCAGAGGTGTGCCTGGAGTGTCATTGGTGTACCTGGGAGTGTCAGGGGTGTGCCTGGAAGTGTCAGGGGTGTACCTGGAGTGTCAGGGGTGTGCCTGGAAGTGTCAGAGGTGTGCCTGCAGAGGCATGCCTGGGAGTGTCAGGGTGTTCCTGAAGTGTCAGGGTGTGCCTGGGGAGTGTCAGAGGTGTGCCTGGGGAGTGTCAGGGGTGTGCTGGTAGTGTCATTGGTTGTGCCTGGGGAGTGTCAGAGTGTGTCTGGAGGTGTCAGAGGTGTACAGGGGAGTGTCTGAGGAGTTGTGCCTGGGAGTATCGGAGGTGTGCCTGAGGAGTGTCGGAGGTGTACCTGGGGTGTCAGATGTGTACCTGGAGTGTCAGAGGTGTGCCTGGGAGTGTCAGGTGTGCCTGGGAGTGTCAGAGGGTGTGCCTGGGGAGTGTCAGAGGTGCATAGGTGTCAGGTGTACCTGGGAGTGTCAGGTGTTGCACAAGGGTGTCTGGGTGTACCTGGGGAGTGTCAGCGGTGTACTGGAGTGTCAGTGGTGTGCACAAGTGTCAGGGGTGTGCCTGGGAGTGTCAGGGGTGTACCTGGAAGTGTCAGAGGTGTACCTGGGAGTGTCAGGGTGTGCCTGGGAGTGTCAGAGTGTTCTGAGAGTGTCAGAGGGGTGTACCTGGGAGTGTCAGGTGTTGCTGGGAGTGTCTGAGGTTTGCCTGGGGAGTGTCTGGGGTGTCCTGGCGGTGTCTGAGGTGTACCTGGCAGTGTCAGGGTGTGCATGGAGTGTCAGCAGTGTGCCTGGGGTATCATTGGTGTGCCTAGAGTGTCAGGGGTGTACCTGGAGTGTCAGAGGTGTGCCTGGGTGTGTCATTGGTGTGCCTAGGTGTCAGGGGTGTGCCAGGGGAGTGTCAGGGTGTGCCTGGGGTGTCATTGTGCCTGGGGTGTCAGGGTGTACCTGGAAGTGTCAGGGGTGTGCCTGGAAGTGTCAGAGGTGTGCCAGGGAGTGTCAGAGGTACTGGGGAGTGTCAGAGGTGTGCCTGGTAGTGTCAGTGGTGTGCCTGGGGAGTGTCAGAGGTGTGCCCAGGGGTGTGGTTGATTGTGCCTGGGGATGTCAGGGTGTATCTGGAAGTGTCGAGGTGTGCCTGGGAATATCAGAGGTGTGCCTGGGGTGTCAAGGTGTACCTGGGGTGTCAGAGGTGTACCTGGGAGTATCATTAGGTGTATAAGTGTCAGGGTGTGCCTGGAAGTGTCAGGGTGTACCAGGGGTGTCTGGGGGTGTTCCCAGGGAATTATCGGAGGTGTGCCTGGGAGTATCGGAGGTGTGCCTGGGAGTGTCAGAGGTGTACCTGGTAGTATCAGTGGTGTGCCTGGGAGTGTCAGGTTGTACTTGGGAGTGTGATTGGTGTGCTTGGGGTGTGAGGTGTATCTGGAGTGTCAGGGTGTGCCTGGGAGTATGAGAGGTGTGCCTGGGGTGTCAAGGTGTATCTGGGTGTGTGAAGTGTGCCGGGAGTGTCAGAGGTGTGCCTGGGAGTGTCAAGGTGTACCTGGGGTGTGGAGGTGTGCCTGGGGTGATGGGGTGCTTGGGGAGTGTCAGGTGCACCTGGGGGTGCTGGGGTGTCTGGGCTTTGCCTGGGGTGTCTGGGTGTGGCAGTGTCTGGGGTGTGCTTGGTGTCGGCGGTGCCTGGGGAGTGTCAGCGGTGGCCTGGGGAGTATCATTGGTGTACCTGGAAGTGTCAGGGGGTGACCTGGAAGTGTCAGAGGGTGTACCTGAGTGTGTGTTGGTGTGCCTGGGGTGTCAGAGGTGTGCCAGGGAGTCAGAGGTGTGCCTGGGGTGTCATTGGTGTGCCTGGGGTGTCAGGGTGTACCTGGAAGTGTCAGGGGTGTGCCTGGAAGTGTCAGGGTGTGCCTGGAAGTGTCAGAGGTGTGCCTGGGGTGTCAGAGGTGTGCCTGGGGTGTCTGGTGTTCCTGAGAGTGTCAGAGGTGTGCCTGGGGAGTGTCAGAGGTGTGCCTGGGGTGTCAGAGGTGTGCCTGGTGGTATCATTGGTGTGCCTGGGTGTCAGAGGGTGTGTCTGTGTCAGGGGTGAACCAGGGGTGTCTGGGGTGTGTCTGGGAGTATCAGGTGTGCCTGGGAGTATCGGAGGTGTGCCTGGGAGTGTCAGAGGTGTGCCTGGAAGTGCCAGAGGGTGTGCCTGGGGTGTCGGAGGTGGCCTGGGAGTGTCAGGTGTGCCTGGTGTCAGAGGTGCTTGGGGAGTGTCTGGGTGCTGGGAGTGTCTGGTGCCAAGTGTCTGGGCTTTGCCTGGGGAGTGTCGGTGTGCCTGGCAGTGTCTGGTGTTCCTGGGTGTCAGCGGTGTGCCTGGGAATGTCATTGGTGTGCCTGGGGTGTCAGGGGTGTACCTGGAAGTGTCAGGGGTGTACCTGGAAGTGTCAGGGTGTGCTGGGTGTCAGGAGGTGTGCCTGGGGTGTCAGAGGTGTTCCTGAGGTGTCAGAGGTGTGCCTGGGGTGGGGTGCCTGGGGGTGTCTGGGTGCACCTGGGAGTCTGCGGTGTTACTGGGAGTGTCTGGGCTGCCTGGGGTGTCTGAGGTGTGCCTGGCAGTGTCTGGGGTGTACCTGGCAGTGTCAGCGGTGTACCTGGGGAGTGTCAGAGGTGTGCCTGGGGTGTCATTGGTGTACCTGGGAGTGTCAGGGGTGTGACCTGGAAGTGTCAGAGGGTGTGCCTGGTGTGTCATTGGTGTGCCTGGGGTGTCAGAGTGTGCAGGGAGTGTCAGGGGTGTGCCTGGGGTGTCATTGGTGTACCTGGGAGTGTCAGGGGTGTACCTGGAAGTGTCAGGGTGTACCTGAGAGGTGTCAGAGGTTGTACCTGGGAGTGTCAGAGGTGTGCCTGGGAGTGTCAGAGGTGTACCTGGGAGTGTCAGAGGTGTTCCTGGGAGTGTCAGAGGTGTGCCTGGGGTGTCAGAGGTGTGCCTGGGGGTGTCAGAGGTGTGCCTGGTGTGTCAGTGAATTTAGAGTGTCAGAGGTGTACCTGGGAGTGTCAGGTGTGCAGGGGAGTGTCAGGGGGTGTACAGGTATCGGGTGTGCCTGGGGTGTCAGGTGTGCCTGGGAGTGTCAGGTGTGCCTGGAGGTGTCAGAGGTGTGCCTGGGGAGTGTCGGAGGTGTGCCTGGGTGTCAGGGGTGTGCCTGGGAGTGTCAGGGGGTGCGCAGGGGAGTGTCTGCCTGGGAGTGTGGGGTGTGACTGGGGTGTCAGAGGTGTACCTGGGGAGTGTCAGAGGGTGTGCCTGGGAGTGTCAGGTGTTCCTGGGAGTGTCAGGGTGTGCCTGGGAGTGTCAGGAGTGTGCCACTGGATGTCAGAGGTGTCCTGGGAGTGTCAGGGTGTACCTGGAGGTGTCAGAGGTGTACCTGGGGTGTCAGAGGTACCTGGGAGTGTCAGGGTGTTCCTGAGTGTCAGGGAGTGCCTGGGTGTGTCATTGGTGTGCCTGGGAGTGTCAGCGGTGCCTGGGAGTGTCAGAGGTATGCCTGGGCGTGTCAGAGGTGTGCCTGGGAGTGTCAGAGGTATGCCTGGGGAGTGTCAGAGGGTATGCCTGGAGCGTATCAGAGTGTGCCTGGGAGTGTCAAGGTGTGCCTGGGGAGTGTCAGATTTGTACTTGGGGTGTGATTGGTGTGCCTGGGGTGTCAGAGGTGTGTCTGGAAGTGTCAGAGGTGTGACTGGGAGTGTCAGGGGGTGTGCCTGGGGTGTCAGGCGTGCCTGGGGTGTGAGTGAGTGCCTGGAGTGTCAGAGGTGTGCCTGGGAGTGTCTGAGGGTGTGCCTGGGGTGTCAGGGGAGACCAGGGTGTGGGGTGTGCCTGTGGTGTCAGTGGTGTCCTTGGAGTGTGTCAGGTTGTGCTTGGGGAGTGTGATTGGTGTGCCTGGGGTGTCAGAGGTGTATCTGGAAGTGTCAGAGGTGTGCCTGGAAGTGTCAGAGGTGTGCCTGGAAGTGTCAGGGTGTACCTGGAAGTGTCAGGGGTGTGCCTGGAAGTGTCAGGGGTGTGCCTGGGAGTGCCTGAGGTGTGCCTGGGATTGTCAAGTGTGACTGAGGTGTCAGGGTGTGCCTGGGGTGTCAGGGGTGTACCTGGAGTGTCATAGGTGTATCTGGCAGTGTCAGTGGTGTACCTGGTAGTATCATTGGTGTACCTGGGGTGTCAGAGGTGTATCTGGAAGTGTCAGGGGTGTGCCTGGGGAGTATGAGAGGTGTACCTGGGGTGTCAAGGGTGTGCCTGGGTGTGTGAGAAGTGTGCCTGGAGTGTCAGGGTGTGCCTGGGAGTGTCGGAGGTGTGCCTGGTGTCGGATTGTGCCTGGGAGTGTCAGGGTGCACTTGGGAGTGTCAGGGTGCCTGGGGTGTCTGGTGTTGCTGGGGTGTCTGGGCTGCCTGGGTGTGCCTGGGGTGTGCCTGGCAGTGTCAGGGTGTACCCAGGGGTGTCAGCGTTGTACCTGGGGAGTATCATTGGTGTGCCTGGAAGTGTCGGGGTGTGCCTGGAAGTGTCAGGGGTGTACTGGAAGTGTCAGAGGTGTGGCTGGGGTGTCAGGGTATACCTGGGCGTATCAGAGGTGTGCCTAGGGTGTCAGAGGTGTGCCTGGGAGTGTCAGAGGTGTACCTGGGAGTGTCAGAGGTGTACTTGTGTCAGTGATGTGCCTGGGGTGTCAGAGTTGGACTTGGGAGTGTGATTGGTGTACCTGGGAGTGTCAGGGTGTATCTGGAAGTGTCAGAGGTGTGCCTGAATATCGGAGGTGTGCCTGGGAGTGTCAGGGGTGTGCCTGGAGTGTCATGGTGTGGCTGGGGGTGTCGGAGGTGCAGGGTGTCAGAGGTGGCACTGGGTGTCAGGGCCTGGAGTGTCAGAGTGGTACCTGGAGTGTCAGGGGTGTGCAGTTGTCAGAGGTGTGCCTGGGTGTGTCATTGGTGTACTGGAGTGTCAGAGTGTACAAAGTGTCAGAGTGTGCCTGGGAGTGTCATTGGTGTACCTGGAGTGTCAGAGGTGTGCCTGGGAGTGTCAGAGGTGTACCTGGGGAGTGTCAGAGGTGTTCTAGGAGTGTCAGGGTGTGCCTGAGTGTGTCATTGGTGTACCTGGGAGTGTCAGAGGTGTACCAGGGAGTGTCAGAGGTTTACCTGGGAGTGTCATTGGTGTGCCTGGGAGTGTCAAGGGTGTGCCTGGGAAGTGTCAGTGGTGTGCCTGGAAGTGTCAGAGGTGTGCCTGGGAGTGTCAGAGGTGTACCTGGGGGTGTCAGAGGTGTTCCTGAGTGTCAGAGGTGTGCCTGGGGTGTCAGAGGTGTGCCTGGGAGTGTCAGGGTGTGCTGGAAGTGTCAGGAGGTGTGCCTGGGGAGTGTCGTTGGTGTGCCTCAGTGTCAGAGGTGTACAGGGGTCAGTGGTCTTCTGGGAGTGTCATTGGTGTACATGGGATTGTCAGAGGGTACCTGGAAGTGTCAGGGGTGTACCTGGAAGTGTCAGGGGTGTGCCTGGAGTGTCAGAGGTGTGCCTGGGAGTGCCTGAGGGTGTGCCTGGGGGTGTCTGGGGTGTGCCTGGGAGTGTCTGAGCTGTGCCTGGGGGTGTCTAGGGGTGTGCCTGGTGGTGTCTGGGGTGTGGCGGTGTCTGGGGTGTGCCTGGCAGTGTCTGGGGTCCTGGGGTGTGGGGGGTGTGCCTGGGAGTGTCAGAGGTGTTCCTGGGTGTGTCGGAGGTGCCTGGGAGCGTCAAGGAGTACCTGGGGTGTCAGGGGTGTGCCTGGGAGTGTCAGAGGTGGCCTGGGAGTGTCTGAGGTGTTCCTGGGAGTGTCTAAGGTGCCAGGGAAGTGTCTGAGGGTGTGCATGGAATGTCAGAGGTGTATCTTGCAGTGTCAGCGGTGTGCCTGGGAGTGTCAGCGGTGTACCTGGGAGTGTCAGAGGTATGCCTGGGCGTATCAGAGGTGTACCTGGGAGTGTCAGGGTGTATCTGGAAGTATCGGAGGTGTACCTGGGAGTGTCAGAGGTATGCCTGGGCGTATCAGAGGTATGCCTGGGAGTGTCAGAGGTGTATCTGGAGTGTCAGAGGTGTACCTGGGGAATATCAGGGGTGTGCCTGGGAGTGTCAGGGGAGGGAGCAGGGAGTGTGAGGTGTGCCTGGTAGTGTGTGGTGTACCTGGGGAGTGTCAGAGTTGTGCCTGGGGTGTGATTGGGTGTGCCTGGGGTGTCAGAGTGTATCTGGAAGTGTCAGAGGTGTGCCTGGAAGTGTCAGGGTGTGCCTGGAAGTGTCAGGGGTGTGCCTGCAGAGTGTTCAGAGGTGTGCCTGGGAGTGCCTGGGGTGTGCCTGGGATTGTCAGAGGTGTGGCTGGAGTGTCAGGGGTGTAACTGGGAGTGTCAGGGGTGTGCCTGGGAGTGTCAGAGGTGTACCTGGGAGTGTCTGAGGTGTTCCTGGGAGTGTCTGAGGTGTGCAGGAAGTGTCTGAGGTGTGCATGGAATGTTGGGGTGTATCTTGCAGTGTCAGCGGTGTGCCTGGGAGTGTCAGCGGTGTGCCTGGGGAGTGTCAGAGGTATACCTGGGCGTATCAGAGGTGTACCTGGGGTGTCAGAGGTGTGCCTGGGAGTGTCAGAGGTGTACCTGGGAATATCAGAGGTGTACCTGGGAGTGTCAGAGGTGTGCCTGGGAGTGTCAGAGGCGTACCTGGGAGTGTCAGGTAGTGCCTGGAAGTGTCAGAGGTGTACCTGGGGAGTGTCTGGGGTGTGCCTGGGGAGTGTCGGGGAGAACCAGGGAGTGTAAGAGGTGTGCCTGGTAGTGTCAGTGGTGCCTGGGAGTGTCAGAGTTGTACTTGGGAGTGTTATTGGTGTACCTGGGGAGTGTTCAGAGGTTTATCTGGAAGTGTCAGGGTGTGCCTGGAAGTGTCAGGGGTGTGCCTGGAAGTGTCAGGGGTGTACCTGCAAGGTGTCAGAGGTGTGCCTGGGGTGCCTGAGGGTGTGCCTGGGATTGTCAGAGGTGTAACTGGGGGTGTCAGGGGTGTACCTGGGAGTGTCGGGGTGTGCCTGGAGTGTCTGGGTGTATCTGGCAGTGTCAGTGGTGTGTGCCTGGGGAGTGTCAGAGTTGTAGCTGGGTGTGATTGGTGTGCCTGGGAGTGTCAGAGGTGCACTTGGGAGTCAAACGTGCCTGGGAGTTATAGAGGTGTAACTGGGAGTGTCTGAGCTGTACCTGGGGGTGTCTGAGTGGCACTGGCAGTGTCTGGGGGTGCCTGGTAGTGTGGGTGTACCTGGGAGTGTCAGGGGTGTACCTGGGAGTATCAGCGGTGTGCCTGGGAGTGTCAGGGGTGTACCTGGGAGGTCAGAGGTGTTCCTGGGAGTGTCGGAGGAGTACCTGGGAGTGTCAGAGGTGTATCTGGAAGTATCAGAGGTGTACCTGGGGTGTCAGAGGTATACCTGGGCGTATCAGGGTATACCTGAGTGTCAGAGGTGTATCTGGAAGTGTCAGAGTGTACCTGGGAATATCAGAGGTGTACCTGGGAGTGTCAGGGGTGTGCCTGGGAGTGTCAGGGTATAACAGGGAGTGCCGGAGGTGTAACTGGGAGTGTCAGAGGTGCCTGGGGAGTGTCAGAGGCGTACCTGGGAGTGTCAGAGTAGTACCTAGAAGTATCAGAGGTGTACCTGGGAGTGTCTGAGGTGTACCTGGGGTGTCAGGGAGAACCAGGGAGTGTAGAGGTGTGCCTGGTGAGTGTCAGTGGTGTGCCTGGGAGTGTCAGAGTGTACTTGGGAGTGTGATTGGTGTGCCTGGGAGTGTCAGAGGTGTATCTGGAAGTGTCAGGAGGTGTACCTGGAAGTGTCAGGGGTGTGCCTGGAAGTGTCAGGGGTGTACCTGCAAGTGTGAGGTGTACCTGGGGTGCCTGAGGTGTGCCTGGGATTGTCAGAGGTGTAACTGGGAGTGTCAGGGTGTAACTGGGGAGTGTCAGGGGTGTGCCTGGGAGTGTCAGAGGTGTGCCTGGGAGTGTCTGGGGTGTTCCTGGGGAGTGTCTGAGGTGTGCAGGGAGTGTCTGGGGTGTACATGGAATGTCAGAGGTGTATCTTGCAGTGTCAGCGGTGTGCCTGGGGTGTCGGTGTGCCTGGAGTGTCAGAGGTATACCTGGGCGTATCAAGTGTACCTGGGAGTGTCAGAGGTGTACCTGGGGTGTCAGAGGTGTGCCTGGGACTGTCAGCGGTGTACCTGGTAGTGTCAGTGGTGTCTGGGAGTGTCAGATTTGTACTTGGGGTGATTGGTGTGCACCTGAGTGTCAGAGTGTATCTGGAAGTGTCAGAGTGTACCTGGGAATATCAGAGGTGTACCTGGGAGTGTCAGAGGTGTGCCTGGGAGTGTCAGAGGCGTGCACTGGGTGTCAGGTAGTACCTGGGAAGTGTCAGAGGTGTGCCTGGGAGTGTCTGGGGTGCCTGGGAGTGTCAGGGGAGAACCAGGAGTGTAAGGGTGTGCCTGGTAGTGTCAGTGGTGTACCTGGGAGTGTCAGAGTTGTACTTGGGGAGTGTGATTGGTGTACCTGGGGGAGTGTCAGAGGTGTATCTGGAAGTGTCAGAGGGTGTACCTGGAAGTGTCAGGGGTGTGCCTCAAGTGTCAGGGGTGTGCCTGCAAGTGTGTCAGAGGTGTGCCTGGGGAGTGCCTGAGGTGTGCCTGGGATTGTCAGAGGTGTAACTGGGGTGTCAGGGGTGTAACTGGGAGTGTCAGGGGTGTACCTGGGTGTCATAGGTGTATCTGGCAGTGTCAGTGGTGTACCTGGGAGTGTCAGAGTTGTACTTGGGAGTGTGATTGGTGTACCTGGGGAGTGTCAGGGGTGCACTTGGGAGTGTCACACGTGCACCTGGGAGTTATAGAGGTGGAACTGGGAGTGTCTGAGCTGTACCTGGGGTGTCTGAAGTGTGCCTGGGTGTCTGAGGTGTGCCTGGTAGTGTCAGCGGTCTACCTGGGAGTGTCAGGGGGTGTACCTGGGAGTATCAGCGGTGTGCCTGGGAGTGTCAGGGGTGTACCTGGGAGGTCAGAGGTGTTCCAGTGTCAGGAGGTACCTGGCAGCGTCAAAGGTACCTGGGGAGTGTCAGAGGGTACCTGGAAGTGTCAGTGTTGTGCCTGGGGTGTCAGAGTTGCACTTGGGAGTGTGATTGGTGTACCTGGGAGTGTCAGAGGTGTATCTGGAAGTGTCAGAGGTGTACCTGGGAGTATCAGAGGTGTGCCTGGGGTGTCATGGTGTACCTGGGAGTGTCAGGGGTGTAACTGGGAGTGTCGGAGGTGTAACTGGGAGTGTCGAGAGGTGTACCTGGGAGTGTGAGGTGTGCCTGGGAGTGTCAGGGAGAACCAGGAGTGTCTGAGGTGTAATTGGGAGTATCAGGGGTACGCGGGAGTATGAGAGGTGTGCCTGGGGAGTGTCAGAGGTGTACCTGGTGAGTATCATTGGTGTACCTGGGAGTGTCAGAGGTGTATCTGGAAGTGTCAGAGGTGTACCTGTATGAGGGTGCACCTGGGAGTGTCAAGGTGTACCTGGGTGTGTGTGAGGGGGTGTGCCTGGGGTGTCAGAGGTGTGCCTGGGGAGTGTCGGAGGTGTACCTGGGGAGTGTCAGATGTGTGCCTGAGGTGTCCAGAGGGTGCTAGGAGTGTCACAGGTGCACCTGGGGTGTCTGAGGTGTTGCTGGGGAGTGTCACAGGCTTTGCCTGGGTGTCTGGTGTGCCTGGGAATGTCAGAGGTGTGCCTGGGAGTGTCAGAGGTGTTCCTGGGGAGTGTCGGAGGAGTACCTGGAAGCGTCAAGGGAGTGCCTGGGGTGTCAGAGGTGTGCCTGGGAGTGTTAGAGGTGTACCTGGGAGTGTCTGAGGTGTTCCTGGGGGTGTCTGAGGAGGTGTACCTGGAGTTTCTGGGGTGTACATGGAATGTCAGAGGTGTATCTTGCAGTGTCAGCGGTGTGCCTGGGAGTGTCAGCAGTGTGCCTGGGAGTGTCAGAGGGTATACCTGGGCGTATCAGAGGGTGGTGTGCCTGGGAGTGTCAGAGGGTGTACCTGGGAGTGTCAGGGGTGTGCCTGGGGAGTGTCAGAGGTGTACATGGTAGTGTCAGTGGTTGTGCCTGGGGGTGTCAGAGTTGTGCTTGGGAGTGTGATTGGTGTACCTGGGAGTGTCAGAGGTGTATCTGGAAGTGTCAGAGGGGTGTACCTGGGAATATCGGAGGTGTGCCTGGGAGTGTCAGGGTGTACCTGGGAATTATCAGGGGTGTAACTGGGGAGTGTCGGAGGTGTAACTGGGGTGTCAGAGGTGTGCCTGGGAGTGTCAGAGGCGTGCCTGGGAGTGTCAGAGTAGTACCTGGGAGTGTCAGAGGTGTGCCTGGGGTGTCAGAGGTGTACCTGAGTGTGTCATTGGTGTGCCTGGGGAGTGTCATGGGTGTGCAAGGAGTGTCAGAGGTGTACCTGGGGTGTCATTGGTGTGCCTGGAAGTGTCAGAGGTGTGCCTGGGGAGTGTCAGAGGGTGTACCTGGGAGTGTCAAGTGTTCTGAGAGTGTCAGAGGTGTACCTGAGTGTGTCATGTGGTGTGCCTGGGAGTGTCAGCGGTGTGCCTGGGGAGTGTCAGAGGTATACCTGGGCGTATCAGAGGTGTGCCTGGGGAGTGTCAGGGTATGCCTGGGGTGTCAGGTATGCCTGGGCGTATCAGAGGTGTGCCTGGGAGTGTCAAGGTGTACCTAGGAGTGTCAGAGTTGTACTTGGGAGTGTGATTGGTGTGCCTGGGAGTGTCAGAGGTGTATCTGGAAGTGTCAGAGGTGTAACTGGGAGTGTCAGAGGTGTGCCTGGGAGTGTCAGAAGCGTGCCTGGGGAGTGGCAGAGTGGTACCTGGAAGTGTCAGAGGTGTGCCTGGGGAGTGTCTGAGTGTGCCTGGGGTGTCAAGGGAGAACCAGGGAGTGTGGGGTGTGCCTGGTGGTGTCAGTGGTGTACCTTGTGAGTGTCAGAGTTGTGCCTGGGAGTGTGATTGGTGTGCCTGGGAGTGTCAGAGGTGTGTCTGGAAGTGTCAGGGTGTACCTGGAAGTGTCAGAGGTGTACCTGGAAGTGTCAGGGGTGTGCCTGGAAGTGTCAGGGGTGTGCCTGGAAGTGTCAGAGGTGTGCCTGGGGTGCCTGAGGTGTACCTGGGATTGTCAGATGTAACTGAGAGTGTCAGGGGCTGGGGTGTCAGGGGTGTGCCTGGAGTGTCATAGGTGTATCTGGGAGTGTCAGTGGTGTACCTGGTATATCATTGGTGTGCCTGGGAGTGTCAGAGGTGTATCTGGAAGTGTCAGAGGTGTGCCTGGATGTATGAGAGGTGTGCCTGGGAGTGTCAAGGTGTACCTGGGTGTGTGAAGTGTACCTGGAAGTGTCAGAGGTGTACCTGGGGTGTCGGAGGTGTACCTGGGAGTGTCAGATGTGTGCCTGGGAGTGTCAGGGTGCACTTGGGGTGTCACAGGTGCACCTGGGGTGTCTGGTGTTGCTGGGGAGTGTCTTTGGCATACCTGGGGTGCCTGAGGTGTGCCTGGCAGTGTCAGCGGTTTACCTGGGTGTCAGCGTTGTACCTGGGAGTATCATTGGTGTGCCTGGAAGTGTCAGGGGTGTACCTGGAAGTGTCGGGGTGTACTGGAAGTGTCAGAGGTGTGCCTGGGGTGTCAGAGGTGTACCTGGAGTGTCAGGGTGTTCCTGAGGTGTGGGGTGTGCCTGGGGTGTCAGAGGTGTGCCTGGGAGTGTCAGGGTGTGCCTGGAAGTGTCAGAGGGTGGCCTGGGGTGTCGTGGTGTGCCTGAGGTGTCATTGGTGTGCCTGGGAGTGTCAGAGGTGGACCTGGAAGTGTCGAGGTGTGCCTGGAAGTGTCAGGGGTGTGCCTGGAGGTGTCAGAGGTGTGCCTGGGAGTGCCTGGGGTGCCTGGGGTGTCTGGTGTGCCTGGGGTGTCTGAGCTGTGCCTGGGGAGTGTCTGGGGTGTGCCTGGTGGTGTCTGGGGTGTGCCTGGCAGTGTCTGAGGTGTGCCTGGCAGTGTCTGGGGTGAACCTGGGGAGTGTCAGAGGTGTGCCTGGGGAGTGTCAGAGGTGTTCTGGGGAGTGTCGGAGGTACAGGAGCGTCAAGGAGTACCTGGGAGTGTCAGAGGGGTGCCTGGGAGTGTCTGGGGTGTTCCTCAGGTGTGTCTGGGGTGTACCTGGAAGTGTCTGGGGTGTACATGGAATGTCAGAGGTGTATCTTGCAGTGTCAGGGTGTGCCTGGGAGTGTCAGCGGTGTACCTGGGAGTGTCAGAGGTATACCTGGGCGTATCAGGGTGTACCTAGGTGTCAAGGTGTGCCTGGGGTGTCAGAGGTGTGCCTGGGAGTGTCAGAGGTGTGCCTGTAGTGTCAGTGATGTGTACCTGGGAGTGTCAGAGTTGTGCCTGGGAGTGTGATTGGTGTGCCTGGGAGTGTCAGGTGTATCTGGAAGTGTCAGAGGTGTACCTGGGAATATCGGAGGTGTACCTGGGAGTGTCAGGGGGTGACCTGGGGTGTCATGGGTGTAACTGGGGAGTGTCGGAGGTGTAACTGGGGAGTGTCAGAGGTGTACCTGGGAGTGTCAGAGGCGTGCCTGGGAGTGTGTCAGAGTGTACCTGGGAGTGTCAGAGGTGTGCCTGGGAGTGTCAGAGGTGTGCCTGGAGTGTGTGTGGTGTGCCTGGGGTGTCAGAGGTGTGCCTGGGGTGTCAGGGTGTGCCTGGGGGTGTCTGGGGTGTTCCTGAGGGGTGTCTGGGGTGTACCTGGAAGTGTCTGAGGTGTACATGGAATGTCAGAGGTGTATCTTGCAGTGTCAGTGTGCCTGGGAGTGTCAGGGTGTGCCTGGGGAGTGTCAGAGGTGTGCCTGGGCATTATCAGAGGTGTACCTGGGAGTGTCAGAGGTGTACCTGGGAGTGTCAGAGGTGTCCTGGGGGTGTCAGAGGTGTACCTGGTAGTGTCAGTGGTGTGCCTGGGAGTGTCAGGGTTGTGCCTGGGGTGTGATTGGTGTACCTGGGGTGTCAGAGGTGTATCTGGAAGTGTCAGAGGTGTGCCTGGGAATATCGGAGGTGGCCTGGGAGTGTCAGGGGTGTGCCTGGGAATTATCAGGGGTGTAACTGGGAGTGTCGGAGGTGTAACTGGGAGTGTCAGAGGTGTACCTGGGGAGTGTCAGAGGCGTGCCTGGGGTGTCAGAGTAGTACCTGGGAGTGTCAGAGGTGTGCCTGGGGAGTGTCAGAGGTGTGCCTGAGTGTGTCATTGGTGTGCCTGGGGAGTGTCAGAGGTGGGGAGTGTCAGAGGTGTACCTGGTCATTGGTGTACCTGGAAGTGTCAGAGTGTGCCTGGGGTGTCAGAGGTGTACCTGGGAGTGTCAGAGGTGTTCCTGAGAGTGTCAGAGGTGTGCCTGTGGTGTGTTGGTGTTCCTGGGGTGTCAGCGGTGTGCCTGGGGTGTCAGAGGTATACCTGGGCGTGATAGAGGTGTGCCTGGGGGTGTCAGAGGTGTGCCTGGGGAGTGTCAGAGGTATGCCTGGGCGTATCAGAGGTGTGCCTGGGAGTGTCAAGGTGTACCTAGGAGTGTCAGAGTTGTGCTTGGAGTGTGATTGGTGTGCCTGGGGTGTCAGAGGTGTATCTGGAAGTGTCAGAGGTGTAACTGGGAGTGTCAGAGGTGTGCCTGGGAGTGTCAGAAGCGTGCCTGGGGGTGGCAGAGTGGTGCCTGGAAGTGTCAGAGGTGTGCCTGGGGTGTCTGAGGTGTGCCTGGGGTGTCAGGGAGACGAGGGAGTGAAGAGGTACCTGGTGGTGTCAGTGGTGTGCCTTGTGAGTGTCAGAGTTGTACTTGGGAGTGTGATTGGTGTACCTGGGGAGTGTCAGAGGTGTATCTGGAAGTGTCAGAGGTGTACCTGGAAGTGTCAGAGGTGTGCAAGTGTCAGGGGTGTACCTGGAAGTGTCAGGGGTGTGCCTGGAAGTGTCAGAGGTGTGCCTGGGGAGTGCCTGGGGTGTACCTGGGATTGTCAGAGGTGTAACTGAGTGTCAGAGGTGTAACTGGGGAGTGTCAGGGGTGTGCCTGGTGTCATAGGTGTATCTGGCAGAGTCGGTGGTGTGCCTGGTAGTATCATTGGTGTGCCTGGGGTGTCAGGGGTGTATCTGGAAGTGTCAGAGGTGTGCCTGGGGTATGAGGTGTGCCTGGGAGTGTCAGAGGTGTGCCTGGGTGTGTGAAGTGTACCTGGAAGTGTCAGAGGTGTACCTGGGAGTGTCAGGTGTGCCTGGGGTGTCAGATGTGTGCCTGGGGTGTCAGAGGTGCACTTGGGAGTGTCAGGGTGCACCTGGGGAGTGTGAGGTGTTACTGGGAGTGTGCTTTGCAGGTGCCTGGGGTGTGCCTGGCAGTGTCAGCGGTTTACCTGGGAGTGTCAGCGTTGTACCTGGGGTATCATTGGGTGTGCCTGGAAGTGTCAGGGGTTGGACCTGGAAGTGTCAGGGGTGTGCTGGAAGTGTCAGAGGGTGTGGCTGGGAGTGTCAGAGGTGTGCCTGAGAGTGTCAGAGGTGTTCCTGAGAGTCAGAGGTGTGCCTGGGAGTGTCAGAGGTGTGCCTGGGAGTGTCAGAGGTGTGCCTGGAAGTGTCAGAGGTGTGCCTGGGGAGTGTCATTGGTGTGCCTGGGGTGTCAGAGGTGTACCAGGGAGTGTCAGTGGTGTGCCTGAGAGTGTCATTGGTGTGCCTGGGAGTGTCAGAGGTGGACCTGGAGAGTGTCAGGGTGGCCTGGAAGTGTCAGGGTGTGCCTGGAGGTGTCAGAGGTGTGCCTGGGGTGCCTGGGGTGCCTGGGAGAGTCTGGGGTGTGCCTGGGGTGTCTGGGCTGTGCCTGGGAGTGTCTGGGGTGTGCCTGGTGGTGTCTGGGGTGTGCTGGCAGTGTCTGGGGTGTACCTGGGTGTCTGAGGGTGAACCTGGGAGTGTCAGAGGTGTGCCTGGGGAGTGTCAGAGGTGTTCCTGGGGTGTCAGTGCCTGGGAGCGTCAAAGGAGTACCTGGGAGTGTCAGGGTGTACCTGGGAGTGTCTGGGGTGTTCCTCAGTGTCTGAGGTGTGCCTGGAAGTGTCTGGTGTACATGGAATGTCAGAGGTGTATCTTGCAGTGTCAGCGGTGTGCCTGGGAGTGTCAGCGGTGTGCCTGGGAGTGTCAGAGGATACCTGGGCGTATCAGAGGTGTACCTAGGAGTGTCAAGGTGTGCCTGGGAGTGTCAGAGGTGTGCCTGGGAGTGTCAGAGGTGTACTTGGTAGTGTCAGTGGTGTGCCTGGGGAGTGTCAGAGTTGTGCCTGGGTGTGATTGGTGTGCCTGGGATGTCAGAGGGTGTATCTGGAAGTGTCAGAGGTGTACCTGGGAATATCGGAGGTGTGCCTGGGGTGTCAGGGGTGTGCCTGAGTGTCATGGGTGTGGCTGGAATGAGGTGTAACTGGGAGTGTCAGAGGTGTGCCTGGGGAGTGTCAGAGGCGTGCCTGGGGAGTGTCAGAGTAGTACCTGGGAGTGTCAGAGGTGTACCTGGGGAGTGTCAGAGGTGTGCCTGGTGTGTCATTGGTGTGCACTGAGTGTCAGAGGTGTACAAGGGGAGTGTCAGAGGTGTGCCTGGGAGTGTCATTGGGTGTACCTGGAAGTGTCAGAGGTGTGCCTGGGGTGTCAGAGGTGTGCCTGGGAGTGTCAGAGGTGTTCCTGAGTGTCAGAGGTGTGCCTGGTGTGTCATTGGTGTGCCTGGGGAGTGTCAGAGGTGTACCAGGGAGTGTCAGAGGTTTACCTGGGGAGTGTCATTGGTGTTCCTGGGGAGTGTCAGGGGTGTACCTGGAAGTGTCAGTGGGTGTGCCTGGAAGTGTCAGAGGTGTGCCTGGGGTGTGAGGTGTGCCTGGGGTGTCAAGTGTTCCTGAGTGTCAGAGGTGTGCCTGGGGAGTGTCAGAGGTGTACCTGGGGTGTCAGAGGTGTACCTGGGTGTCAGAGGTGTGCCTGGGTGTCATTGGTGTGCCTGGGAGTGTCAGGGTGTACCAGGGAGTGTCAGTGGTCTTCCTGGGGAGTGTCATTGGTGTACATGGGAGTGTCAGAGGTGTGCCTGAAAGTGTCAGGGGTGTACCTGGAAGTGTCAGGGTGTGCCTGGAAGTGTCAGAGGTGTGCCTGGGAGTGTCAGAGGTGTGCCTGAGTGTGTCATTGGTGCACCTGGGGTGTCAGAGGTGTACAAGGGAGTGTCAGAGGTGTACCTGGGAGTGTCATTGGTGTGCCTGGAAGTGTCAGAGGTGTACCTGGAGTGTCAGAGGTGTGCCTGGGGGTGTCAGAGGTGTTCCTAAGAGTGTCAGAGGTGTGCCTGAGTGTGTCATTGGTGTGCCTGGGAGTGTCAGAGGTGTGACCAGGGGTGTCAGAGGTTTACCTGGGAGTGTCATTGGTGTGCCTGGGGTGTCAGGTGTGCCTGGAAGTGTCAGTGGTGTGCCTGGAAGTGTCAGAGGTGTGCCTGGGAGTGTCAGAGGTGTGCCTGGGGTGTCAGAGGTGTTCCTGAGGGTGTCAGAGGTGTGCCTGGGAGTGTCAGAGGTGTGCCTGGGAGTGTCAGAGGTGTGCCTGGAAGTGTCAGAGGTGTGCCGGGTGTCATGGTGTGCCTCAGAGTGTCAGAGGTGTGCCAGGGTGTCAGTGGTCTTCCTGGGAGTGTCATTGGTGTACATGGGGAGTGTCAGAGGTGTGCCTGGAAGTGTCAGGGGTGTGCCTGGACGTGTCAGGGGTGTGCCTGGAAGTGTCAGAGGTGTGCCTGGGGTGCCTGAGGTGTGCCTGGGGAGTGTCTGGGGTGTGCCGGGGTGTCTGGGCTGTGCCTGGAGTGTTTGGGGTGTGCCTGGTGGTGTCTGAGTGGCCCTGGCAGTGTCTGGGGTGTACCTGGCAGTGTCTGAGGTGTGCCTGGGAGTGTAGAGGTGTACCTGGGGTGTCAGAGGTGTTCCTGGGTGTGTGTCGGAGGAGTACCTGGGATCGTCAAAGGTACCTGGAGTGTCAGAGGTGTACCTGGGGAGTGTCAGAGGTGTGCCTGGGAGTGTCTGAGGTGTTCCTGAGGGTGTCAGAGGTGTGCCTGGAGTGTCAGAGGTGTACCTGGGGAGTGTCAGAGGGTGTACCTGGAAGTGTCAGAGGTGTGCCTGGGAGTGTCATTGGTGTACCTCGGGTGTCAGAGGTGTGCCAGGGGGTGTCAGTGAGATGTTCCTGGGGTGTCGTGGTGTGCCTGAGGTGTCAGGGTGTGCCTGGAGTGTCAGTGGTGTGCCTGGAAGTGTCAGAGGTGTGCCTGGGGTGTCAGAGGTGTGCCTGGGTACAGAGGTGTTCAGGTGTGGGGGTGTCCTGGGAGTGTCAGGGTGTGCCTGGGAGTGTCAGAGGTGTACCTGGAGTGTCAGAGGTGTGCCTGGGGTGTCGTGTGTGCAGGGGTGGTGTGCCAGGGGTGTCAGGTGGTCTTCCTGGGAGTGTCATTGGTGTGTGGGGTGGGGTGTGCCTGAAAGTGTCAGGGGGTGCCTGGAAGTGTCAGGGGTGTGCCTGGAAGTGTCAGAGGTTTGCCTGGGGTGTCAGAGTGTACCTGAGTGTCATTGGGTGTGCCTGGGGAGTGTCAGAGGTGTACAAGGGAGTGTCAGAGGTGTGCCTGGGAGTGTCATTGGTGTGCCTGGAGTGTCAGAGGTGTGCCTGGGAGTGTCAGGGTGTGCCTGGGAGTGTCAGAGGTGTTCCTAAGAGTGTCAGAGGTGGACCTGAGTGTGTCATTGGTGTGCACTGGGGTGTCAGGGTGTGCCAGGGGGTGTCAGAGGTTTACCTGGGGTGTCATTGGTGTGCCTGGGAGTGTCAGGGGTGTGCCTGGAAGTGTCAGTGGTGTGCCTGGAAGTGTCAGAGGTGTGCCTGGGGTGTCAGAGGTGTGCCTGGAGGTGTCAGAGGTGTGCCTGGGGTGTCATTGGTGTGCCTCAGGTGTCAGAGGTGTGCCAGGGTGTGTGGTCTTCCTGGGGAGTGTCATTGGTGTGCATGGGAGTGTCAGAGGTGTGCCTGGAAGTGTCAGGGGTGTGCCTGGACGTGTCAGGTGTGCCTGGAAGTGTCAGGGTGTGCCTGGGGGTGCCTGGGGTGTGCCTGGGGTGTCTGGGGTGCCTGGGGTGTCTGGGGCTGTGCCTGGGGTCTGGGGTGTGCCTGGTGGTGTCTGGGGTGTACCTGGTGTCTGGGGTGTGCCTGGGGTGTCTGGGGTGTGCCTGGGGTGTAGAGGTGGACCTGGGGTGTCAGAGGTGTTCCTGGGTGTGTTCGGAGGAGTACCTGGGATCGTCAAGGGAGTACCTGGGAGTGTCAGAGGTGTACCTGGGGGTGTCAGAGGTGTGCCTGGGAGTGTCTGGAGGTGTTCCTGGGGAGTGTCTGGGTGTGCCAGGGAAGTGTCTGGGGTGTACATGGAATGTCAGGGGTGTATCTTGCAGTGTCAGCGGTGTACCTGGGAGTGTCAGCGGTGTGCCTGGGAGTGTCAGAGGTATACCTGGGCGTATCAGAGGTGTGCCTGGGAATTGTCAGAGGTGTATCTGGAAGTATCAGAGGTGTGCCTAGTGTCAGAGGTATACCTGGGCGTATCAGGGGTATACCTGGGAGTGTCGGAGGTGTATCTGGAAGTGTCAGAGGTGTACCTGGGAATATCAGAGGTGGCACTGGGAGTGTCAGGGGTGTGACCTAGTGTCAGGGGTATAACAGGAGTGCCGGAGGTGTAACTGGGAGTGTCAGAGGGTGTGCCTGGGGTGTCAGAGGCGTACCTGGGAGTGTCAGAGTAGTACCTAGAAGTATCAGAGGGTGCCTGGGAGTGTCTGAGGTGTGCCTGGGGTGTCAGGGGAGAACCAGGGGTGTAAGAGGTGTGCCTGGTGGTGTCAGTGGTGTGCCTAGTGTCAGGTTGTGCTTGGGAGTGTCATTGGTGTCCCTGGGAGTGTCAGAGGTGTATCTGGGAGTGTCAGAGGTATGCCTGGAAGTGTCAGGGGTGTACCTGCAAGTGTCAGGGGTGTACCTGCAAGTGTCAGAGGTGTGCCTGGGAGTGCCTGGGGTGTGCCTGGGATTGTCAGAGGTGTAACTGGGAGTGTCAGGGGTGTAACTGGGAGTGTCAGGGGTGTGCCTGGGAGTGTCAGAGGTGTGCCTGGGAGTGTCTGGGGTGTTCCTGGGGTGTCTGAGGTGTGCCAGGGAGTGTCTGGAGTGTACATGGAATGTCAGGGTGTCTTGCAGTGTCAGCGGTGTACCTGGGAGTGTCAGGGTGTGCCTGGGAGTGTCAGAGGTATACCTGGGCGTATCAGAGGTGTGCCTGGGGTGTCAGAGGTGTGCCAGTGTCAGAGGGTGTGCCTGGGACTGTCAGCGGTGTACCTGGTAGTGTCAGTGGTGTGCCTGGGGTGTCAGATTTGTACTTGAGTGTGATTGGTGCCTGGAAGTGTCAGGGGTGTACCTGCAAGAGTCAGAGGTGTGCCTGGGGTGCCTGAGGTGTACCTGGGATTGTCAGAGGTGTAACTGGGAGTGTCAGGGGTGTAACTGGAGTGTCAGGGGTGTGCCTGGAGTGTCATAGGTGTATCTGGCAGTGTCAGTGGTGTACCTGGGAGTGTCAGAGTTGTACTTGGGAGTGTGATTGGTGTACCTGGGGGTGTCAGAGGTGCACTTGGGGTGTCACGTGCACCTGGGAGTTATAGAGGTGTGCACTGGAGTGTCTGGGCTGTACGCGAGTGTCTGAGTGTGCCTGGCAGTGTCTGGGGTGTGCCTGGTGGTGTCAGCGGTCTACCAGTGTCAGGGGTGTGCACCTGGGTGTCAGCAGGTGTACCTGGGTGTCAGGGGTGTACCTGGGAGGTCAGAGGTGTTCTGGGAGTGTCGGAGGTACCTGACAGCGTCAAGGGTACCTGGGAGTGTCAGAGGGGTACCTGGTAGTGTCAGTGTTGTACCTGGGAGTGTCAGAGTTGCACTTGGGAGTGTGATTGGTGTGCACCTGGAGTGTCAGAGGTGTATCTGGAGTGTCAGAGGTGTGCATGGGGTATCAGAGGTGTGCTTGGGAGTGTCAGTGTGCCTGGGAGTGTCAGGGGTGTAACTGGGAGTGTCGGAGGTGTAACTGGGAGTGTCAGAGGTGTACCTGGGAGTGTCTGAGGTGTGCCTGGGGTGTCAGGGAGAACCAGGGGAGTGTCTGAGGTGTAGTGGGGTATCGGAGGTGGTTGGGTATGAGGTGTGCCTGGGAGTGTCAGAGGTGTGCCTGGTAGTATCATTGGTGTGCCTGGGGTGTGGTGTATCTGGAAGTGTCAGAGGTGTGCCTGGGGAGTATGAGAGGTGCACCTGGGGTGTGTCAAGGTGTGCCTGGGTGTGTGAGAGTGTGCCTGGGGGTGTCAGAGGTGTGCCTGGGGTGTCGGAGGTGTGCCTGGGGTGTGTGTGCAT
>NW_024721017.1:10000-12500 GCF_018991925.1 Homarus americanus | reverse complement strand
ACGGTATCAAATGCTTTCGCTACGTCTACGAAGGTCAGGTAGACGTTCCTCTTCTCCTTCCGGGCGTGTCTGATGATGCCCTCGACCAGTGCGAGGTTTTCCCCGCACCCGTCGACCGCCCGGAAAGCCTTTTGGCTTATGCTGGTGTCCGCATTGAGGCTCAGTCTATGTGCCAGGACTTTGCAGTAGACCCTTAGGAAGTGCGAGCCGATGGTGATGGGTCGCCAATTAGATGGGTTTCCTAAGGGTGACTTCTTGGGGAGCATTGTTGTTCTGCTCGTTTTTGTCCACTGGGGAACTTTGGCCAGGTAGAGCCACACGTTGAAGATCCTGCCCAGAACACCAGGTCCTAGTCTTCGTAGGGCCCTTGTATCTAATTCTGGGTTATCAGGACCCGCTGCCGTTTCTGGTCCCCGTAGTGCCTCCTGGATGTCTTTCAGTGAGATTGGCTGAAGGGTGTTTAGCATTCTGTCGTTGGGCGTGCTGGTGTATGGTGAGTCGTCCCGGGGAGATGGGGCGGAAAACCTGGGTCGAAACTCGTTGTCGAATTCCGCAATCGTAGGTGTATCTCCCTCGAACTCTACAGCATTGATGATCTTGTTGGCGAGTTCTTTCGGGTTCCGGTGGTATGCCCGCTGTGTTCTTGCATATTCCCTCTTTTTACGCACTCTTCTGGGTAGGTGTTCCTCCCTGGGCGGGTTGTTGTCGGTGTTCCTCCGCCGAGGTTGTCTTCTGCCGGTGAAGAGCCTCGGTCTGTGTTGCCACAGTGCTGACTCCAGTCCCTCCAGCGCTGCGCGGGTGTCCACCTCCGTCAGTGAATCCGGAGCTGGGACATTGCGCAGTACCAGATTGAGATCGGTAAACAGCGTGTCGGCCACCTCCTCCTCCGTGCTGAGCACCATTAAGTACTCCCACAACCTCCTTCTTGCCTCGAGCTCATGGTCCGGGCCCTCCTCCGGGTTGCCATCAGAGTCGTCTGGGTCAGAAGGGTTGGGATCATCCCCTGCCGGTGGGAGATCTTGGTGGTTGGGTGCCCTCTCGCCGCCTTCGTCCGTGCGTTGATTTGGCCTCTCGGTGTTGTTGATGGAATCGAGGCCTTCCTGTACGAGTGTTCTGTACTTGGGTGTTCTTCGCATTGCCTTAAGTCGCTCAAGCTTGAATGACCCCTCCGGAAGACTACTCAGCAGGAGCTGGTTGATGAAGGTCGTCTTCTTGCCGGAACGGAGGAGTCGTACCTCTTCCTCTGCCACTATTGCCATTTCCTGTGGAGAGTAGGTTTTTCGCTTGGCGGGTTGGAGTGTTGCATTGTACACTCCTGGGTGAGCCATCCTAGTGTGCTGGGTGAGGCCTCGCCCACTAGCATACGTTTTTCCGCAGACGCCACATTGGTTCACCTCTGGCTGTGGTGTTGGTGTATCCTGCTTGCTGTTCTGGTGTTTGGTTGGTGTTTGGCAGCTCGGCTCTGGGAGCACAGATAACACTATGCATTCCATGAGGTGGTCGTCGTACCTCTTGGTCTCGCTCAGTGCCTCTTTGCAGATGCTACATCTGACCTGTAGACGTTGTTGGTGTCTAATCTTAATGTGACGGGCATACTTGGTGATAGATGTGTATGCCTTGGTGCAGCTGTCACAATAATTTGTCTGTCCTATACGTTCATACATGATGGTAATTACTCTACCCGTCCTCAAGCTGATCGCCGCATCCAGCTGACTGCAACTGGTCTGATTGGGTAGATCCTGGACCTCTAACTGATCAGAGGTCATGGTGTCCAAGGGACTTAATGGGCCTGGGGGCTTGCCAGGAATCCCATCCCTTGCCTTAGATCCCACCCTACAGAGAGCCCCGTATGACTGGGACGTACTCTCTCCGAGACACTGCCGCTCCCGGGACGGTTGTGGGTCCGATGTTGTCCCTACAACACCTGATTCCACCCCCCTAATGCGTCTAAGTATTGGCCGGGAAAGGGCATCAGGGTAAGTAATATTGGTCACCCCCATGTCCCTTCGGGTCCGACTCTCACCTGCCCCCTTAGCTGAAGGCCGAGGGGACGGAGGAAACGCTATGACAGCTTCACTCATCAGTATACTCCAAGACTATTCACAAAACGCTCTGATAGATCTGACAAATCAACAACCAAAACCTAGGAGTTTTACTCTACTTATCAGGCTCTTTTTCGTGGCTCTCTCGGCACGCTTCTCATAAGGATAACGCTTATACTGTGAGTCATAGTTACTCCCGCCGTTTACCCGCGCTTGGTTGAATTTCTTCACTTTGACATTCAGAGCACTGGGCAGAAATCACATTGCGTCAACATCCATCAAAGACCATCGCAATGCTTTGTTTTAATTAGACAGTCGGATTCCCCTGGTCTGTGCCAGTCCTGAGTTGATCGCTGGGCGCCAGCCGAAGTGGGATTGTAGTGAACCGAACCGCCCCGCCTCCCCCCCCCCCGCACCTCTTACTACAAGAGTTTTGGAGGAACGGCAACACCGCCCGA
>NW_024721017.1:0-5000 GCF_018991925.1 Homarus americanus | reverse complement strand
CCTCTAAGAAGAAGTTGCGAACTGGCCACCATTTTCTGGAGATCCGCCGACCACTTAGTAGGCCAGGAGTCTGCTCACATCGGAATTAACCAGACAAATCGCTCCACCAACTAAGAACGGCCATGCACCACCACCCACCGAATCGAGAAAGAGCTCTCAATCTGTCAATCCTTCCGGTGTCTTGGCCTGGTGAGGTTTCCCGTGTTGAGTCAAATTAAGCTGCAGGCTCCACTCCTGGTGGTGCCCTTCCGTCAATTCCTTTAAGTTTCAGCTTTGCAACCATACTTCCCCCGGAACCCAAAGACTTTGGTTTCCCGGAAGCTGCCCGCCGGGTCATGGGAATAATGCCGGCGGATCGCTAGTTGGCATCGTTTATGGTTAGAACTAGGGCGGTATCTGATCGCCTTCGAACCTCTAACTTTCGTTCTTGATTAATGAAAACATCCTTGGCAAATGCTTGCAGAAGTCGTCTTTGCGACGGGTCCAAGAATTTCACCTCCTAGCGTCAGTACACGAATGTCTCTGCCTGTTCCGGATTAGCCGGCTTACTTCCTGGTTCCGAAAACTAACAAAATAGAACCGAGGTCCTATTCCATTATTCCATGCATCACCATTCGCTTGCCCAAATAGCCTGTTTCTGGAGCACTCTAATTTTTTCAGTAACTTCTGGCCACTGGACACTCGACAAAGAGCATCTCCCGCGGCGAAGCCGGGCGGGCGTGCTGTTCGAGCGCACAGTAAACACCGGCGGTGCACCGGGCCAGTCCGAACTGAGATCCAACTACGAGCTTTTTAACCGCAACAACTTTAATATACGCTATTGCTGGAATTACCGCGGCTGCTGGCACCAGACTTGCCCTCCAATGGATACTCGTTAAAGGATTTAAAGTGTACTCATTCCGATTGCGAGGCCTCGGATGAGACTCACATCGTTATTTTTCGTCACTACCTCCCCGTGCCGGGAGTGGGTAATTTGCGTGCCTGCTGCCTTCCTTAGATGTGGTAGCCGTTTCTCAGGCTCCCTCTCCGGAATCGAACCCTGATTCCCCGTTACCCGTTATAGCCATTGTAGGCGCATAACCTACAATCGAAAGCTGATAAGGCAGACACTTGAAAGAAGCGGCGCCGGTGCGGAGACCGTGCGCTCAGCCCGAAGTTATTCAGATTCACCACAGGTGGGTTACGGACCGGGGCCCGACCAGTTTTGAACTAATAAAAGCGCTCTTCCCTTGCGGTCAGAGACCAATTGCATGTATTAGCTCTAGAATTGCCACAGTTATCCAAGTAAGTGGGTTTACAGATCCAATGAAACATAGCTGATTTAATGAGCCATTCGCGGTTTCGCCTTAAATCGGCTTGTACTTACACATGCATGGCTTAATCTTTGAGACAAGCATATGACTACTGGCAGGATCAACCAGGTAGCTGCTGCTGTTGGCGGCGCCTATCACGGCGGCCAAAATAGTGAGAGATTGAGAGAGAGGCAGAAGACATTGGGCGAGGGACCGCACGTTGGCCTTAGAGAAATAGCAAACCAGATGATCAGATCTAACTGCACCTTCTCTTGCTATCCTCGGCGCCGGCAGCGCCACCGTGTGTGCCAATCTCCTCCCTTATCCGCTCCTCTTCTCTTCTCTTTGCCCCAGCGAGGCAGAAGACATTGGGCGAGGGACCGCACGTCCGTGTGTGCCAATCTCCTCCCTTATCCGCTCCTCTTTGCCCCACCTCCAGCGAGGCAGCCGACATTGGGCGATGGACCGCACGTTGGCCTTAGAGAAATAGCAAACCAGATGATCAGATCAAACTGCACCTTCTCTTGCTATCCTCGGCGCCGGCAGCGCCACCATGTGTGCCAATCTCCTCCCTTATCCGCTCCTCTTCTCTTTGCTCCAGCGAGGCAGCCGACATTGGGCGAGGGACCGCACGTTGGCCTTAGAGAAATAGCAAACCAGATGATCAGATCAAACTGCACCTTCTCTTTCTATCCTCGGCGCCGGCAGCGCCACCGTGTGTTCCAATCTCCTCCCTTATCCGCTCCTCTTTACCCAGCCGACATTAGGCGAGGGACCGCACGTTGGCCAATCTCCTCCTCTCTCTCTTTCTTTCTCACTCTCTCTTACTGTTTGTGGGGACGTGGGCTCATGAGCGCCATCGTCGCCCAATATTGGTTAGGTTGTGTATTTCACGGGTGGGAACCGCCATCGTTGTTAGGTGATGGGGTAACCCAACGTGTGCTTTGACGAGTTTTGGCTGCTAAACTCTCTTTTTAGTATACTCGGCTCCCAGACTGCGCTCTGGTCGTGTTGAACCATGAGCGTTGTCTATGCACATTTAGGGTAGCCGTTTGCGCGTGGAATAGTGCAATGAATCTCGGTCAAGAGACGGTTGGGCGCTGCATTGAAGGCCGGCACAGACGCGAAGATGGGGTGATCAGCCAACGCAAGTCCGCTAAGTTGGGCAGACAGCAAGGCGAAGGGGAGCCCCGTTCCGGACTGAAAGGCCGCAGCATATGCTGTGACGGAAACTAGTAGGGTGGCGACGTGTGCGCCGAGAGAGAGAGACGGAGTAAATAATGTCCAAACGGAAGAGAGAGACCTGGCAAGTGTAATAGATAGAGCGCGAGCCTACTCGCCATAAGCCCGCTCCACTGCCATTCCTCTGATCCAATGAGTCTAAAATCTCTCTCCTTCTGCTCCAGCCATTGCAGAGCAGGGAAGCGACGGCAATTATGGTTGTTGTTTTGAATGCCGCGCTTTGCTTCACAGAGGCGCTCCGCTGGGGGGCGGAAGATATTTCACACCGAATATGTGTGTGAAGGCACCCTCTCCCCTTAATATAGTGAAATAGTGCAATCCAGCATACAAGGTCGGACGATAGGACATTCACCGTACCGCACCTCGAGAGTGGATGTTGTTTGTTGGGTAAGGTTAAAACCGGACTGTTCGCAGACAGCCGAATAACCCGGTTCCGGACTAATTGGTGGATGCAACATCATGATGCTGCTGCTGCTGCTGTCGCGGAAACCGCAGTGGCGACGTGAGAGAGTAATAATGTTCAATAGGGAGAGCGACCTGGCTAGTGTAATTGATAGACCTGTAACAGTATCTGTCCGGCCACATTTCTTAACAGGTGACTGATGGCCAACCTGAAGTGCTCCCCAACATATCTCGTACTCTTCGATTATATAGAGATATTTATTCAGCGTTTTATAAATTTACTCGTCTATGGTTCACTGTTCTTTTAAGGTTTAAATATTGGGTGTACCTGAAAATTGTCCCTCCGTCTCTCCCCCC
This sequence comes from Homarus americanus, assembly GCF_018991925.1. Lineage (NCBI taxonomy): Eukaryota > Metazoa > Arthropoda > Malacostraca > Decapoda > Nephropidae > Homarus > Homarus americanus. The sequence continues at coordinate 1,707 of NW_024721017.1, read as the reverse complement.
CTGCCTCCCTTCCTCCCTCCCTGCCTGCCTCCTCCCTGCCTGCCTCCCTTCCTCCAACTCACAATGTCTCAGGGAGCAAGGAGGGAGGGAGGCAGACATAGACATTTTTCTGGGACACACTATATACACAGATCGTGAAATATATACCTTAAAACCATGAATATAATATAGAAGCGGTCTAGATGATCTTGAACAAAGGGTGAGTATACGTTTGTTGGTCTCTATACCTAATAACTATTTGCTTTGGAAAATGTTGTGGTTATATTGTGCCTTTCCTAGATACAGTTAAACCCCCCATGTTTTAACTGTACCATTGTCGGATTCATTTGTAACGGGCCTTTGTGAAATCTATTCTGAAGTGAGCTAAATGTCAATAAATGTACATGTGATATAGAACAGTGGGGATTATATTCTCTTTCTATATAAAATTGAAATGTGTAGTGTAGTGTAGTGTAGTGTAGTGTAGTGTAGTGTAGTGTAGTGTGGTGTGGTGTGGTGTGGTGTGGTGTGGTGTGGTGTGGTGTGGTGTGGTGTGGTGTGGTTGGGGGTGGGGTGGGGTGGGGTGTGGGGTGTGGTGTGGTGTGGTGTGGTGTGGTGTGGTGTGGTGTGGTGTAGTGTAGTGTAGTGTAGTGTAGTGTAGTGCAGTGTAGTGTAGTGTATACAGTCTACCTAACAAGGCTTGAAGGGGAGTGACAGAGAGAGAGAGAGACGTGCACGAAAAGTTACAAACATCCAAAACTTCACAACCCATTTTCTTTGTGCTGTGGACGCGACTTGACCTCATTTAGCCGCTGTTAGGTTTCAGGTCTTCTGAGACACAAGGCATAAGAGCAATGTCAACTGAACTTTGATGGTTTATTGGCAAAAGACTTTGTTGGCCCTTGAACCCCTGTGGTGCTTTCGTCAGGCTTACAGGAACAAGTTATATGGAGTTTGGCGGTGCACTCTGTTGCTATATGTATTACACAGCGGGATGGTTGTTGTTGTTTATGAGTACGTAACCTAACCTAACCCAACCTAACCTCACCTAACCTAACCTAACCTAGATAAGTAAATTTGAAGCGTACATAGAAACTGTTTCTAATACAATAAAATACCAATTAGACTTAATCGACTAATCCGTTATTTAAATTTTTATAGAGATTATTTCACTTGACGTAAACATTTTTTTTTTAAATTCTAAAGATGAATAATACTAGGCATGGAAACAAGTGGTTATTCATTCATACTATTGTCTACAAAGCTAAACAGATGGATAACTTGGGGACTAATTCACTGGAATGCCTCCACAATACTTCCGTTGACAATGATATAAATATTAGTACTGTATTCGATGCCATGAATAATACTGTATCATTCTTACTGTGTTTAGTTCATCCTCAGGTTAGTTGTATCTACTGTGTTTTAACATGTTTTTACCCGTATTTACCTGTAGGATGGAAATTAGTTCGTTGGAGTGATATTATAAACATTTCTTATAATCACTTTCAGTAAAATAAGATTGTCATGTATATTGCTCTTATATCATTGGGTTATATGTGCATTTAATAGTCCCATATATTAAGTTATATTTTTTTTACGGTTTATGGTTAAATATAGCAAATAAAACAAGTGTAGAAATCAGAAAATATTCATAACATTATTTTCTCTGATGTTTGAAATGTTTAACGCATCCGTCATCAACGTCACTAATATATGAAACGTTTA
>NW_024721016.1:0-2528 GCF_018991925.1 Homarus americanus | reverse complement strand
CTACAGTACCATGACTAATACCCTACAGCACATCCATGACATACCTCTACAGCTACAGTACCATGACTAATACACTCCTACAGCTACAGTACCATGACTAATACCTCCTACAGCTACAGTACTATGACTAATACCTCCTACAGCTACAGTACCATTATTAATACACTCCTACAGCTACAGTACCATGACTAATACACTCCTACAGCACAGTACCATGACTAATACACTCCTAGCTACAGTACCATGACTAATACACTCCTACAGCTACAGTCATAATACACTCTACAGCTACAGTACCATGACTAATACACTCCTACAGCTACAGTACCATGACTAATACCTCCTACAGTTACAGTACCATGCTAATACACTCCTACAGCAGTACCATGACTAATACACCCTACAGCCACAGTACCATGACTAATACACCCTACAGCTACAGTACCATGACTAATACACCCTACAGCTACAGTACCATGACTAATACACTCCTACAGCTACAGTACCATGACTAATACACTCCTACAGCTACAGTACCATGACTAATACACTCCTACAGCTACAGTACCATGACTAATACACTCCTACAGCTACAGTACCATGACTAATACACTCCTACAGCTACAGTACCATGACTAATACACTCCTACAGTTACAGTACCACTTGAGCTAATACACTCCCTACAGCTACAGTGCCATGACTAATACCTCCTACAGCTACAGTGCCATGACTAATATACTCCTACAGCTACAGTGCCATGACTAATATACTCCTACAGCTACAGTACCATGACTAATATAATCCTACAGCTTCAGTACCATGACTAATACACTCCCTACAGCTACAGTACCATATTCAATACACTCCTACAGCTACAGTGCCATGAAGCTAATACACTCCTACAGCTACAGTACCATGACTAATACACTCCTACAGCTACAGTACCATGACTAATACACTCCTACAGCTACAGTACCATGATAATACACTCCTACAGCTACAGTACCGCCAACTAATACACTCCTACAGCTACAGTACCATGACTAATACACTCCTACAGCTACAGTACCATGACTAATACACTCCTACAGTTACAGTACCATGACTAATACACTCCTACAGCTACAGTACCATGACTAATACACTCCTACAGCTACAGTACCATGACTAATACACTCCTACAGCTACAGTACCATGACTAATACACTCCTACAGCTACAGTACCATGACTAATACACTCCTACAGCTACAGTACCATGACTAATACACTCCTACAGCTACAGTACCATGACTAATACACTCCTACAGCTACAGTACCATGACTAATACACTCCTACAGCTACAGTACCATGACTAATACACTCCTACAGCTACAGTACCATGACTATTATACTCCTACAGCTACAGTACCATGACTAATACACTCCTACAGCTACAGTACCATGACTAATACACTCCTACAGCTACAGTACCATGACTAATACACTCCTACAGCTACAGTACCATGACTAATACACTCCTACAGTTACAGTACCATGACTAATACACTCCTACAGCTACAGTACCATGACTAATACACTCCTACAGCTACAGTACCATGACTAATACACTCCTACAGCTACAGTACCATGACTAATACACTCCTACAGCTACAGTACCATGACTAATACACTCCTACAGCTACAGTACCATGACTAATACACTCCTACAGCTACAGTACCATGACTAATACACCCTACAGCCACAGCACCATGACTAATACACCCTTGCCAGCCACAGTACCATGACTAATACACCCTACAGCCACAGCACCATGACTAATACACCCCTACAGCCACAGTACCATGACTAATACACTCTTACAGCCACAGTACCATGACTATCATTATTCCTACAGCCACAGTACCATGACTAATACACTCCCACAGCCACAGCACCATTGACTACACTCCTACAGCCACAGTACCATGACTAATACACTCTACAGCCATGGAAAGTACCATGACCACACTTACAGTTACAGCACCATGACTACTACACTCCCACAGCTACAGTACCATGACTAATACACCCTACAGCTACAGTACCATGACTAATACACTCCTACAGCTACAGTACCATGACTAATACACTCCTACAGCTACAGTACCATGACTAATACACTCCTACAGCTACAGTACCATGACTAATACACTCCTACAGCTACAGTACCATGACTAATACACTCCTACAGTTACAGCACCATGACTAATACACTCCTACAGCTACAGTACCATGACTAATACACTCCTACAGCTACAGTACCATGACTAATACACTCCTACAGCTACAGTACCATGACTTAATCACCTACAGCTACCTAATACCTCCTACAGCACAGTACCATGACTAATACACTCCTACAGCTACAGTACCATGACTAATACCTCCTACAGCTACAGTACCATGACTAATACACTCCTACAGCTACAGTACCATGAGTAATACCTCCTACAGCTACAGTACCATGACTAATACACTCCTACAG
>NW_024721015.1:0-12000 GCF_018991925.1 Homarus americanus | reverse complement strand
TGCCTCACCCAGCACCACACCTTCATCCACCCTACACCTTTGCCTCACCCAGCACCACACCCATTCCCCATACACCACCACACCTTTCTCACCCAGCACTACACCTATCTCATACACCACCACACCTTTCCTCACCCAGCACTACACCTTCCTCATCCACCCCTACACCTTGCCTCACCCAGTACTACTCCTTCCTCATCCACCCCTACACCTTGCCTCACCCAGCACTACACCTTCCTCATCCACCCCTACACCTTGCCTCACCCAGCACTACACCTATCTCATACACCACCACACCTTTCCTCACCCAGCACTACACCTTCATCATCCACCACCACACCTTGCCTCAGCCAGCACCACACCTCAGCCATCATAACACTAGTACACTGTGTAGGCGTATGAGAGGATCACTTCCTATACAAGAGCCCAGTGTAAATTTATCTAAGCAATCAAACTTTCTTTCTCATCCTGTGTTCATTATAAGTTTTGTATGCATATTAAGAGCTTGAATCCTTATATTTTCAAGATCTATCTTAAACATGAAGCTTACTTAACAGCTTGTGGTTATACCCAGGCAGAATTTCAAGAGAATAGCTGTATATAAGCACTTAGTGTCTCCGGGGTGGTTAGAATATGTTTTTCATACTGGAAAAATATGCAGCTTTCAGGGCCTTACCATTTTTATTATGAGTAGCAATAAACATTAGATGTGGTGTTTGCAGTCAAATGGGTTTAAGTCCTAATAGGCCCGAGTCTAACCTAACCACAGTGCTAGTATACAGGTTAAGTTGAGCTAGGTTATGTTGGCATTAATTAGAACTTAGGACCCAGGCGACCAGTGGATGTTGATGCGCTAACCTCCAAGATTTTTTTAATAATCAGGCGTCCCTCAGTTCAACCTTCTATTAAATATTAGTGTTTACATGTGGAATTATTTAATACAGTTTGACAGTTTCTTTATCGGCAACAAGAGTAGTGAATAAAATATACGAGAAACGAAAAACAAAATAAAGTAGAAAAAAAAATAGATAAAAGGAAAATATAATTCCATTCCATCACAAACAATCACGGCCCCTCTCTCCCATTCACCTCTTCCATATTGACTACTAAAGGTATCATCATGACTCATAACACACACACACACACACACACACACACATACACACACACACATACACACACACATGATCCAGATCTGTCCCTCATTTTTGCAGACTCTTGCCTCTATCCGCAGCACCATCACAAGGGGAAGTGTTGCCCAATATTACCCGCGAGGAAGGAAGGAACCAGAGAGAGATTTTCTCCTGGGGTACAGAATGAATTTTTAGTCTTTTTCAAGTTTTACGGAAGAGAGAGGATTCCCCCCCTTCTCTCTCTCTCTCTCTCTCTCTCTCAAAAGTTACTGGGAGACTGTATAATCCTAACTGCTATCAGAAGACTTCTTAGAGAGTATAAGGCTGATGGTAAGGTTGATTATTATAGATAATGGACTGGTAGAAGACTCGGTGCAGACTGTAGTGTAAACAATATATTCTCCATAAGTAAGATTTATGTTAAAGCCCCTGTGTGCTGAATAAACTTGTAGAGCATTTGTGTCCTAGTTATAGATTACCTGTAAAAACATGAGTCGCCTTGTGTCGTGTCGTGTCGTGTCGTGTCGTGTCAGCCTGCTTGTGGTATGGCTAGATTTTTTACCGGTAATTAATTTTTTTGGAGTGAATATGATCTTTATTCTAATATTTTACCAATTTTCATAAACATTATTTGCTTGATTTTTTCCCTGGTCGAGTTCGAGATGCAATGGGTAGCTGGATGATAATTACTAAGATACATTCAACAACAAAACTAAATTACTCTGTACTGTAGGTTCTTTGTTGACGTGGCCACAGGTGTGTAATCTGCCAGCGACCAACACAACTTATGATAAGTATTCTTCCTCACTCTTGTAATGCATAGTGTTACCGCCACAGTAAGATAAACTAGAAGAGACAGAGAAAGAGAGGTATAGCCACAGTAAGATAAACTAGACGAGAGAGAGAGAGAGAGAGGGTGAGAGGAGAGACATAGTGTTGACAACGAATTTGCTGAGGTGTTTAAATGGGCGACGGCCACGCAGCTGTATGACTGCCTGAGGGATAGTCTATCGCCTCCTACCGTAGAGACAACATCTTTCGTTCGACCAACATATACCAAGAGGATATTATATTTGTTCTCGTTGGTCAAACCCTAGACCCCAAAACGTGAGTGTGATTGTGAACTATTAAATCCTCTAAAAAACTCTAAATAACTTTAATAAGTATATTTATGTACTGTATATTGATCATATTATACAAACTGTGTCCTGATGTATCAACAGTTGTAACATGTGAGTTATGTTTAAGAGGTTAATAGGTTATGTGCTGTATATTGATCGTACTATTCATACTGTGTGTCCTGATATACCAGCATTTGTTATACAGTATATGAATTGTTCTTTAACAGGTTTTGACCGAATTATACTCATCGCGTCAACGACAAAGGTCTTATTATCCAGCAGGAACCAATAACGCTCCCATGAGCGTTAACACAGAGTGTCATCTACATTTCAAACAGAAAATGTTTTATACTAAAATTTCCTGGACAGTGCGCGCTTAACTAGAAATTGAAAACAAGAAATTTGCATTATACAAACGCGAAAAAAACATTCCCTTTAAAACTTTAATTTTTTATTGTTTACACAAGCCAGATACATGTTTATTGAACGATATGATCCGGGAATACAATATGTTTTTATGAGAATACTGGTGTTATCATGTGAGAGAGAGAGAGAGAGAGAGAGAGAGAGAGAGAGAGTCGTCACAGATCAGAGGGTGGAAGGGAGAAGTGAGGAAAGAGAAACCATGGCAACAAAAATGAAGAAATTATTAACAAATGATAATAAGAGTTTCGAGAATCAAGAAGTATAAACGTGTTGATGAAAGGACAGAGTGATATTAAGTCAAAATGTATTAAAATATTACATTAACCATTAAGTAGTGAAATGTAATGGACTTTAGTAGTGTCTATTAGCAGTTGTCTGTTTCTTCGTTGTTTGTAAAGCGATGAGAGAGGAAAAAGCTGCTTTATATTCAGGCATGTTTCTTATTACTATAGAGTTTGTTGTGTGGGAAATATTCTCACAAAAATTGACGCTGTTAGTATACAAGAATTGTAAACATATTACTCGCAAAGTTTGTCCATAAGTAAATCTATAACATAAGCCATGCAGACCTCCATTAAAGTTTATGTCCGGGTTACAATGCGTCTCCCCTGAGAAAATTATTGTCTTAGTTTTATCCCACAGGTTTTAAACACCTTTATCTAAGAGCCATTCCACGTTCAACAATGTTTTAATTCCGTAATATATTTCACGACTGTGTAAACTTCCTTGTTAACTCATTTACAAAGGCATTGTGAACACTGGGTGACTGGCTCCACTGAGTGACTGTCTACACTGAGTGAACACTGGGTGACTGCCTCCACTGAGTGAACACTGGGTGACTGTCTACACTGAGTGACTGTCTACACTGAGTGAACACTGGGTGACTGCCTCCACTGAGTGACTGTCTACACTGAGTGAACACTGGGTGACTGCCTCCACTGAGTGAACACTGGGTGACTGTCTACACTGAGTGACTGTCTACACTGAGTGAACATTGGGTGACTGCCTCCACTGAGTGACTGTCTACACTGAGTGAACACTGGGTGACTGCCTCCACTGAGTGACTGTCTACACCGAGTGAACACTCGGTGACTGCCTCCACTGAGTGAACACTGGGTGACTGTCTCCACTGAAAAATAAAACAATTTTAGACAACACAGAACTCAAGCGAACCGAATCTGTGTATGTTAGTTTTGTTTCGAGTATGTGGATATGAACGCGGCTGTGTGTGTGTTTGCAATATGTATGTGTTGGCCTGAGAACCGTCCAGCGTTTGTTTGACTTGACAAAAGCACAAATAAATCACGAGAATGAAAGATGTTACTGGTAGATCATTCGTGTACTTCGTCTTCTGGTACATAGGTGAGAACACACACACACACACACACACCATTACTAGGAGTCCACCAGACATTCTTCGTTCTTCTGCACCACTACCACCATCACCACCACACACTGTGAGAGACGCCATTACACCAATTCCAACTTTTCTGTCCCTATATCTATCTATCTCCCTTTTATACTTTTCTCTCCCTCTCTCTTATCTCTCGCTTCCTACTACTCACCACATGAGGGCGGCACCAGGTGTGAGATTGCATCATTTGCTACAGGTAACCTTTTCCCCTCCAGTTAAGAACCAATTTCATCGTCAACTTGAGGAAGACCACCTCACTCCTGCGGTGACCCGTCTTAACACACGATTTGATGGTCGTACTGCAGCACCGATTCTGGGAGTGTCTACACACACACACACACACACACGCGCGCGCGCGCGAGAGAGAGAGAGAGAGAGAGAGAGAGAACAATAGCTTTCTTTGTTTTCGAGGAGTCAAATTGGTTTGTCGATTAGGGACGATCATGTAGATAATCATGTAAATTAATATTTGAATGTGATCATACCTAACCTAACCTAGCCTAACCTAACATAAGTACCATTTGGTTATGATAGTAAACGACGCGTTATTTGTAAAGTGAGCAACTGGCTCCAGGTAAAGCGTGTTAAAGGCTACCGCACCTGACGTAATCATGTCTGAGCTGATGATGTTAGATCGGCCGAGCATTTTTATTTTGTTTCCAATTATCGTTTTCATGGAAGAATTTCATTAACACATCATCACTGTTATAAGTTCTTTCGTTAAGATTTATTCCTGAGTGGTAGTGGCAATTGGTGAAGGTGGTTTTAGGTGCTAGTGGTGAGAAGTGGGTGGTGGTGGTGGTGGTAGAATAGGGTGATTGTGGTGATAGGTGGTGGTGATGATAAGATAGGGTTGTTTTGATGGCAGGTGGTAGTGGTGGTGATACGTGGTGGTGGTGATGTTGGTAGAATAGGGTGATTGTGGTGATAGGTGGTGGTGATGATAAGATAGGGTTGTTTTGATGGCAGGTGGTAGTGGTGGTGATACGTGGTGGTGGTGATGTTGGTAGAATAGGGTGATTGTGGTGATAGGTGGTGGTGATGATAAGATAGGGTTGTTTTGATGGCAGGTGGTAGTGGTGGTGATACGTGGTAGTGGTGGTGGTGGTAGTTCCAAACAAAGTCGAAAACTTTCGACCAATATCGCTGCTAGAGGTACCTGCCAAAATCTTCGAAAAAATAGTCAACAAGCGATTGCGGATGTATCTGGAGGACGAAGACGTGCATAATCCCCGCCAGTTCGGCTTCCGCCAGTACCGAGGCACATCCACCGCCATAGCTCAGGCCTACGAGCAGATCGCCAATGCCATGACTGGCCGCCTACAGTGCAATATAGTACTGAGGGACGTCAGCAAGGCGTTTGACAAAGTTTGGCACGCAGGACTGCAGTATAAGATCATACAACTGGGGCTACCCGAAAATCTGACTCGCCTGCTGTGCAACTTCATTACGGACCGCAGAGCCACAATCAAGATGCAAGAACATTTTGGAGAAGAATTCTCACTATCGAGCGGCGTGCCTCAGGGCTCTTGTCTCTCACCAACCCTTTACACACTCTACACGGCTGACCTGCCACCCCCAATCGTCGGCAGCGAGTACGTCATGTATGCCGACGATGTAACACAGATCGTCACCTGCCCAGGAAGGTCCACAGCAAGGATGGCGCGACTCACTGCTCGGGCAATAGAGGAGATCTCGGAGTATGAAAATAAATGGAAAATAAAAACAAACAAAACGAAATTTGAGGTCATACCCATAGCCAAATTCAAGCCGGCCCCATTGATGATCGACGACGAAGAGATTGAGTACTCTAAACAAGGCAGGTTGCTCGGCCTCATCATTTCTCGGACGGGCATCATTCCCCACGTGAAGGACAGACTAAATAGAGCCAAAGTCGCCGCAGCCAAATTAAAACGTTTTAAACTGATGCCTGAGAAGATACAAGTTCACCTGTACAAGGCACTGGTGAGGCCTGTGTTGGAGTACCCATCTATACCACTCGTCACACTCGGGAAGACTAGACTACAACAACTACAGAGCTTCCAAAACAAGTGTTTGAGGTCAGCCAGTGGCCAAGCGCCACCCTACCAGGAGACAGTGGAAACCATCCACCTAAGAAATAAAACAGAGGCCCTCAACTTCAGGTTCCATCGCCTAGGGAAGAAGGTTTGGGACAAGCTCCTGGACGACCCTCACAGCCCAGACCACCTACGCAGGGAAGACATCAACGGAGGGAGACCCCACGCCTGGTGGCCCCGGAGTCTGCCCGCACTACAACAACCCAACCCGCGATCCATCTATGTCCGCCACAGTGATCCACCTTAGATTAAAACTTAGATGATATAAATTCACATTTAACAAGTCACAATCAAGTGAGTCCATAACGTAATACAGTATAAGATGTTAATAAACTTGTAATTGTAAAATCAATCTAGTCATTGCCTACTAAAATAACCATTGTGCAACCTCATTCTAAATCCTAGGTTAGCTTAGTTAGCCAACAAACTCTGTAATATGTAAAACAAGGGGTGTCGTCCCCCTCTGTTTAACTCATTAAACTTCTTTTCCAACCTTTCCCCCCACGACTATATGTTGTGACTTCTCCATCCCTCATGTCTGGCTGTGCCTTGAGCCCCAGCATGCCTTCCACCCTTTCCCCACCTTAACCAAAAAAAAAAAAAAAAAAAAAAAAAAGTGGTGGTAGTGGTGGTAGGTGGAATGAAGGAGAAGTAACGGGTGAAGAAGACTGACAGTGGAAGCAAATATCAGGAAAGAAGAAGAAGGATAACAAAAACAGGAGGATAAAGATTGAGAAGATAAGTGTAGGGGAGAAATGAAAGAAAAACCGAGCAAATAAGATAAATGAAGGAAGTGGTTGATGGGGTGATAAAGATGTGAGAGGAAGAGACGAAGATAAAGGAGGAAAACTGAATGGACAGACAAAAAAGTGAAGTGAAAATATTCGGAGAGAGAGAGAGAGAGCTTTTGAACAGTGAGAGATAGTTGGGATGCAGAGTGTAAGATATCACGGGAAGTATCAGGGAAAGATTAGATCAGGGTACGAACGAATATATTGAGACTATACCAGGAACTGAAACTGATGAAATAAAAGTGCATAAAAACAGCTTGTTTATGAAGCTTCTGACTCAAAAGTTCACAGATTCAATCTCCATATTACTTTAGATCAGTTCCAGGAACTTTTGTCCGCGACTGTACTGGCATGTCTATAAAAATTCTTAAATTTTTACAGAATTAACTTTGAAGGTTTCCTGTGTCTGAGAATTTCGTTCAAATGTTGTATGTCTGTTAGTGACGAGCTTCATGTATACACAACTAAGAAGTATCTATGGATGGGTCCGATGAATTACAAAATGAACACTGCGACTCTTGTTGTCTCGGTAACGTTGTCAAAAACCTTCGTCCGCTGTGTCATAATGTCTAACACAAAATTGTAAAGACACTACACCTATAATATTCCTTCAAAAACTCTCTCTATTTCCACCCCCATCTATCCACCCCTCTCTCTCTCCCTGCTCTTAAAACATGCTATACAGGTATGGGTAAATGTGTGAAAATCCTTCTTATCTTCCAGTAATTTCAGCCTAAATGAACACAGCCTAATAAATCCACCATTGCAGTAAGGATTATCTACAACTCTCTCTCTCTCTCTCTCTCTCGTGTCCAAAGTACAGGGGCAGCAGCTAGTGTAAAACTTGACAGACAGAAAGACAGGCAGACAGACGGACAAAGAGAGAAGCTTAGTACACGTGCTATGAGAAATACTTTGTTACAACCTCAGTAATAAAAATTCACCAAATTGCTCCTACATAAAGTAATATGTGTGTGTGCATATGAAATGTTTTTACTGTCAAATTATAATTAGTGTGTCGGTACTGAGGCTGGTGGCAGGATCTAATTCGCTCATATATATATTAAATTCCTCCGTGACATCTAATAGGTTAGGTTATGCTAGGTTTAACGCTTTGTTTATTGTCACCTTCATTTCGTGTTTTTTTTCTTCAAATATTTCCTGTTTTGGGTAATCAATTAGTGTAGGTTCAGGTGAGGTAGAGGTTACCTGTGGACAGTGATGTGTTTGTTGTCGTTACTTACTACTACCATAAGCACCACCATTAGTTACCACCACTACCTCCTACTACCAGCCACACCACCATTACCATCACCACCATCACAAACATTACCACATCCTTCTACTACCCCCCCCCCACCACTTACTACCACCATCCCCTACCATCACCACCATATTGAACCACTAACACCACCAGCGTCATTGACACCACTAACATCACTAATACATGAATTTATCCACAAATATCCACACACGTCCGCACTACCATAATAACAAACGCACTCATAAATATCAGTACTACAACACACACACACACACACACACACACACACACACACACACACGTATACACCAAAATACATACACAGACATACTCATATATACAGCAGGTAATGAGACTTATTTTCCCATATATCTGGTAAATTTACATGTTGGTATTTTCTGAACAATTTACATATAATACTTACCATTAGTCGCTGCCTCGCCCACCGAAGGCCTCCAGACAGTCGTGTGTGTGTGTGTTTGAGCGAGAGAGCAGAACATCCATCCATACAGCATTTCACAGGATCACAGAAGCAATTTTACCTGACCAACCCTGACTAACAACTCCTTCACTGTGGATGTAGGTTAGGTTAGGTTAAGTTAGGTTTGAGTTATACTAAATTAAAAGCTAAGTTAAGTTATTTTGAGTCGGTGTCGAAGGCTTAGTTGGTCACTTAAAATGCATTCTCAAATAATGGATGACTTATCGGTTAGCTTAAATCCCCTCCCCTCGCATACACTACCGGGGTCATTTTCTTAATGGTGCAGACGATGGATGAGAGCCAATGAGGATTTTACTGAGTCCTCTGTGAGTCCTTGAGTGATGCACGTCCTGTTTCTCTGATGCAGTAGTGGAAAATTATGCTTCTTTCTTTCTTTCTTTCTTTCTTTCTTTCTTATCCAGGCTGACTCTCTCTCCCTCCCCTCTTCCGGTAACATTAGATCAATATGCAATTATATCATGAATATAGCGGCAGCCTCCTGAGAGAGAGAGAGGCGTACGGTATTATAGACATTCTTTAACAGAAGATGAAGTGTTATTTTTTTCTACAGGACAGACAACACATCATGAGACACAGGACAAGCTTAAGAGATTACTGTCGACTCTTGTGATAACAGCTGCGTGTATCCAGCCCTCTCAGGTCGTGGTACTGTTTTTGTTCCAGTGTGATGATGTTCTTGTTCCAGTGGTGATGCTGTTCTTGTTCCAGTGGTGATGCTGTTCTTGTTCCAGTGGTGATGCTGTTCTTGTTCCAGTGGTGATACTGTTCTTGTTCCAGTAGTGATGTTGTCGTTGTTGTTCCAGTGGTGATGTTGTTGTTCCAGTGGCGATGCTGTTCTTGTTCCAGTGGTGATGCTGTTCTTGTTCCAATGGTGATGCTGTTCTTGTTCCAGTGGTGATGTTGTTGTTGTTCCAGTGTTGATGTTGTTGTTGTTCCAGAGGTGATAAAGACTTCATTATGTTATCAGTACAAGATAATTCAGCATCTCATAAGTCATGATCACCATCCTTCACCATCCTTCACTACACTTTATCTTTATCCACCTCTCACCCTCACCAACCCTCACCATTCTCATCTACCTTTCACCATCAGGCCTCATAGCCTTACAGCGTTACAGATTAATACATAATACCATCAGGTACTCTTTATATCTCAAGTCTCAAAAGAAATATTCACGTTTTAAAAGATATTAATCATTATAAGTTTGTGTGTAATGCAAGAGTTCCACCGCTAAGGCTGCATGTGAGGCATTTGCATTATTTCCAATATTCTTCTCTATTCTTTACTGTTTTATTAATGTTTGCCTCCGGAATTTTTTTAGATATGGTAATAAAACACAAGCATTTTTTTTTATCAGGAAGCTGTTTAAATCTGTCTCGTGAGAGTGTTAATTAAATTCTCTATTATTTTTTCCCTGTATCTGTTTCCCTTCGTTCACAGTACCTTAAATATGTGCTTAGTTTATGGTGAATCAGTTTAGTATAAATCTGAATAATTATAGGAATAAGTGTAAGTTAATAATAATATTAATAATAAAAGTAACTGCAGGTGAAATATTACTATCATAAAGAGTCATAAGGCTTAACCGAAACCTGTTACGTGACAGGAAGGTGCGAGTAAGGAACGCTGGCGGAGAGGGGGAGGGGAGGGGTGGAGAGGAAGAGTAGTGTGGGAGAAGAGAGGGAGAGTTGACCTAAACAGTCAAGGGTGAGTAGAGGCAGCAGGGGAGGGGTGGAGAGGAAGAGTAGTGTGGGAGAAGAGAGGGAGAGTTGACCTAAACAGTCAAGGGTGAGTAGAGGCAGCGTGTGGGGGCCGTGCTGGACGCCTGCTGCCGGGGGTCTGGGAGAAATTGTCGTGCGTGTCTGTGAGTCGGCGAGGGAAGGTAGGCGGACTATAGTACCTGACAAATCGTGTTATTATACTTCATCATAGCTATATTTTATATTGTACCGCGAAATACAGCACACTAGTTTTGATATGAGTTATTCATTTTCACTAATTCAAGCTTTGTATTGATTCATCTATAGTCTTACTGTTGTATGTAAAAGTTTAATGTAATTTATCAACTGGTAGTAACGTTATTAGTCATGGAAAATTTATGTAACGTTATTAAAGGATGATTTCCAATTCCCATCAATGGTGTAGTATTATAAAGCCGAAAATAGCCGCTCAGGAGTTGTATACCTCTGATGTGCCCCGACTCACGCGGACTGCTGTTAGGGCGGGTGCCTATCTTAATAACTGTATATTTTAGTATTATTACCTGATTCACGCTTCGTAATATACCTCCTGTGTGTGTGTGTGTGTGTGTGTGTGTCCGTCCGTCCGTTAATTGCGAGAAAGTATTTTGGTCTCAAGAGAACGCTGAGAGATAATTAGCTGGAGATAAAAGGAAAAGCTCTTACTATTTCCTCCCAGGTATTTCTCAGACGTTGAGCTGAGAAGTAAGTGTGGCAGAAGCGATAACTGGGAAGTGGCGCAGCTTTCAGTAATTACCATAAAGCAACTTTTACTCTCGTCTAAGAATCGTCTTTTGTTTGTTGAGAATCTACCTGGTCAGACCCTGGCTGTATTAGGGCTTCATTAACAGGATTGGTGTTTTTCTGATGTGTGATATTGGTATAGAAGCTTATCCTCTGTTGCCTGTTGCGTCTGGACAACCATCTGATCAATAGAGAGAAAGGTGGGCAGACAGAGATGTTGATATAGTGAGACAGTCAGGTAGGCAAAGGGAGAAGCAGTATTAGACAGACGGAGCTACAAAGAGAAAATGATAGTGAGGGAGATAGACAGAGAGACAATTAGGCAGAGACTGAAACGGAGACTTACACAGACAAAGTGACAAAGTTTATCAGTGATAGGTCAGGCCCTTGTATTATGGACCAACCTGGCTGAAAGTTGAGTCAGTTTCTCTCCCTCTCTCTCTTATACCAATTGGTACATTTTATTTTTTAAGAGAATCCATTAGATTAGAATGAATGTAGATATTTTGTGTTACTAGAGAGTTCATAAAACACACACACACACACACACACACACACACACATCATTCACAATGTACAATTAACACTATAAAGGTGGTAAAGACAGCAGAACATAGTGTAAACAAGATAATAGTCGCGTACTACAACACAGGAAATGAAATAGTACTAGTAAAGTGGAAGCAGATGCATACATAAAAGTTTATAAGAATAATTCACAACGATAATACTGGTCCAAAAGTTTCCCCCTTAACAGTATATATAGTTATAATAGTAGTTATACATTCTAT
>NW_024721014.1:0-23122 GCF_018991925.1 Homarus americanus | reverse complement strand
GCGTATTCATGAAATACTAACAAGTCGCAAGCACGCATCACCTAAATACCGACAAGTTTGTTCTGGCCACGCTCTTCAGTGGACTTTAGGTACACCCTTCAGGGAATGGAAGCTTGCAGCTGGACCCGGAGAAGGTCCGCTGCCATCATGGATTTTCTCTTACCCCTGCTAACCTCACTGGACTTGAGGTCCTTTATCGTCTCACAACCAGTTAGCAGAGTCCACCAGACATCTCCTCAAGAGTTGCCCAACCACTTCGCTATTTACTCACAACACCCTGCTCTCAGACAGAAATCACATGAACTCTGGCGACAGGGACCTTGTTCTGGTAATGGAGCACGTGTAGTTGTCCCTTGCTGCTCACGCCCCGCGCGCCTTTGGCTTGCCTTCACACAGTCACCGTGGAGCTGAGGCCACTCAAACGACGCGGTACTTACAGACTGTGTTCTGCCCGCATCGACTCCTGATATTCCTTAATGCTGTCCGTAAGGGCAGAGCCCGCCAGTATTACAACCCAGCCAGCAGCAGGAACCCTTCATGAGTGACTTCCACAACCCCACCCACTCTTTGAGTCTGTGTCACCATTTTTTCTGTGTCAGAAAGTCCTTCCGTTATCGCGCAATCGCCTCGGTTGGTCGGTTGTCATCAGCGGTAATGACACGACGCCTGCCGCCACCATCAGCAAGTTCCGCCACTACTCCTCGCGGACGGGCAGTTCTCAGCGCCCAAGTAACCCACTGAGGCCCCAGTTCACAAGCCAGACTCTTGCTGCGTTCGGACCGATGGGGAGTCCGCATGTTGTTACGTTCCATTACCCGCAGTCCAACGGGCAGCTGGAGGCGCTGTCAAATCCCCTGAAGCAACTCATCCTCAAAGTGCCCTTCTGGGAATATTGACTCAAGTAGGCTAACCTGGTCTTGAACTCCGCGAACACACCACCAGCACGGACGCCCTGCCCAGGTCTTGTGGACGCCTTAGCTTTAAATGTCCCTGCTCACCTCAACTTTTCCTCCAAGGAGTGGCAGGCCAAGACAGAGATAATGATCACGAGCCGCTGAACGCGGTTCAAGACGCTGCCGCTGACAACGACCACGCCCATTCTCCTCAGGCTTGAGGTCCGGCACCCAAGTTCGGTTCAGGATCCGACCTCACGGGACAAAGTGGGCGAGTCATGGGTCTCGTGAAGTCACGGGACTACCAGGTGCTACCCCAGTGGCCGGGTGGTGGGAGGAACCGCCGTTTTCCGCCGCTATCAACGCCTGCTGACCCCGCCACCAGTGTTGAGTCCCATACCTCCCCAGTGATCAAGTCCTCACGCCAGAACGGATCCAAAGAAAAGGTCCGGCCAAGACTCGCTATGAGCGATATAGGGGGGAGGGAGGTATGTATAGTATGAGCTGTATATATTATGTATGTATATTATGTATGTGCTCCATTTATATACATTATTTATTCAGTTTAGCTAGCAGCGTAGGCAAAGTATTTACCATGTCCCACACGCTAATTACTGTGCTCACACATATGAAAGCTGCTAATGTATCACTTGATATGTTGCCAAGGCTAGTTGACCCCCAGACAGAGTAAGGAGCGCCACCTCGCTTGTGTATTCCTGTTTATCCAATAAATAGAACCCCACTTAAAATCCCACAGGTGTTTGTGTTCACTCCTGTAGATAGAACTTGATACCCAGAACACATGCATAGCCCACTCCGGCATAGGTCACTGACCCACATTGGGGCCTGAGGGCAAAAATTTTATACTCCTGTAATAATAATAATAATTGATAAAAAAAAAAAACTGCCTATCGACCTGGTTGACAACCTAAAATCGTCCCGACCACAGAATGCCGGACTAGAGAGGTACAGCCCTGTATTAGTCTGCCAAAAGGGAAACGTAAGGTGGACATATAGCCAGAGAGCGTGAGCGCGCCCAGACAAGAGCCGGGTGATGCCGTAGAAAAGTACAGTCGGCCCTTCACATACGCTGGAAGTTCCACCATGTTTTTCACTACACCGGTACAGGAAAGTATATTTTTTTTAGCATTAAACTGTTATTATTTTATTGTCTAATCATCACTACATATAACACCATCCATCATCACTACATATAACACCACCCATCATCACTACATATAACAACATCCATCATCACTACATATAACACCATCCATCATCACTACATATAACACAATCCATCAATCACTACAGATCGGTAAAGTAATTTCCTAGATTCTCGTACTGACACATAAACAAACACACAAACATACAAACAGACACACTTCTTTGTTTTATATAGATATATATAGATAGATAGATCGTCACTACATATAACACCACCCATCATCACTACATATAACATCATCCATAATCACAACATATAACACCATCCATCATCACAATATATAACACCATCCATCATCACTACATATAACACCATCCATCATCACTACATATAACAACATCCATCATTACATATAACATCATCCTTCATCATTACATATAACACCATCCATCATCACTACAAATAACACCATCCATCATTACTACATATAACATCACTACATATATCCATCATCACTACCATCCATCATCACTACATATAACATCATCCATCATCACTACATAGAACACCATCCATCATCACTATATATCGGTAAAATAGTTTCCGAGATTCTTGTGCGGAGAAACACACACACAAACATACACACACACACAAAGGCATACTTCTTTGTTTTATATATATACATACAGAATCGCCTCCCTCCGGGCGGCTCATACCCTAGGCAACGGTAGGACGCCACCCTCCTGGAGGCTCCACATTGTCTCGCTGTTCATTCCGCTAAGCTTCTTCTTCCATCAATAGTTCATTAACGATGTATGTAAGTTCCAACATGTTTTTCACTACAACGGTACAGCAAAGTATATTTTTTTAGCATTAACTGTTATTATTTTATTGTCAAATCATCACTACATATAACAACATCCATCATCACTACATATAACACCATCCATCATCACTACATATAACACCATCCATCATCACTACAGATCACACAGGGTAGGACGCCACCCTCCGGGAGGCTCCACATTGTCTCACTGTAGTGCATTAGGGTAGACCACTTTTTTGGTTTTGCCATTAGCAGCAAGTATGTACAGATTTTTGCCAGTTCCCACTCTGGAGCATCCAACAAAGAACTGTCCATGAGACAAGCAATGAAACACTTGCTATCCATGCCAAGTTTGGTCCGGGCGGCTCATACGCTAGGCAACGGGAGGACGCCACCCTCCGTGAGGCTCCACATTGTCTCACAGTTCAATCCGCAAAACTTCTTCCATCAATAGTTCATGTTTTTCACTACAACGGTACAGCAAAGTATATATATTTAGCATTAACTGTTATTATTTTATTGTCTAATCATCAATACATATAACATCACCCATCATCACTACATATAACAACATCCATCATCACTACATATAACATCATCCATCATCACTACAGAAAACATCATTCATCATCACTACATATAACACCATCCATCATCACTACATATAACACCATCCATCATCACTACATATAACACCACCTATCATCACTACATATAACAACATCCATCATCACTACATATAACATCATCATCCATCATCACTACATATAACACCATCCATCATCACTACATAAAACACCATCCATCATCATTTCAGATCGGTAAAGTAGTTTCCGATATTCTCGTGCGGACACACACACAGACATACTTCTTTGTTATGTATATATATATATATATATATATATATATATATATATATATATATATATATATATATATATATATATATATATATATATATATATATATATATATATAAATAAATATATATATATATATATAAATATATATATATATATATATATATGTAATATTCAGAAATTTCAGAGTAATTTCAAATGCCCCGCCATGAGTGATACTGAGCGTTCAAGGTCATCTGAGGGGAGGGAGCGCTGCCTGCTCGTAGCGAGAGATTGCGGAACTAGGCCTATATGATATTAAATGTGATTTACCGAATTAATAATGATGCGATTCATGAAGTTAAGGGACTATTATTGAATTTGAAATTATTATAGATCATTTAGCAGTCTGAATAATGTTACGGGTGTCCCAAGGAGTTATTAGTTAGGCGGTAAATATATCACGTAGGACCAAGCTAACGCCTTGAGAGGACACGAGGCGGGTTCTCTCCCAGTCCCGGAGAGCATTCACACAGACAAGACGTTCCGCGCGTCCATCAGAAATAGTCACGTGGCCTAGTCACCTGTGCTGCGCTATTGCAGTATAACAAGTAAGTCTCATTCGATCTCAGACAGGGTTAGATAGGGCAGTGATAAAGTAAACTAGAGCTAACAGTGAGTTCATTTCAGGGTTTCCGTCAGAACCCACTTGATTGGAGTTGATTGGAGTTGATTGGAGTTGATTGGAGTTGACTGGAGTTGACCGGAGTTGACTGCGAGAGATTGACTGCCGTTGATGATTGAGGGTGGCGATTGTCGCCATTGGACCGATCAGTGTAGGCCTGTCACTGTTTAGCGGGGTAGCAAAGGATCTCTTGAGTGAACGAGTGCTCCCGACAACTAACACGACACGGGACCAGCATCAGCAGTGGGTGATCAGTTCTTACCACTCCGGTGCACAACCCCACATGTCCCGAGCAGCTAGTGAAACCCTCTTGCTAACGGGAAGCTAAAGTTTCTCTCAACTGCACAAGGTCTGATTGGCTCACTCTCTTCCTGCCCATGGACGCACTGGGAGTACACTGAGGCTATCTGAGTATATTAATGGTCACACACTGAGACCGTGAGTCTAGGACTCTAGGAGATACCTAGAGGAACATTTTATCTTCCTTATCACGGGTGTAGTTAACACCATTCCTCAGACTGATATTATCTTGACGTGTGTAGTTTAATATTTCTTAAATAATTTTGATAGTAGTGTTTTTTTGAATGTTTGTGCCATTAAGTGGAACCAGAGTGATACTGTGATTTGATTCTTTTAATGCCTCTAATTCTTCATAATTCTGATCTCAGGTATAACCTTGTTCCCCAGAGCAGTGGTTAGGTTAGGTTAGGAAGTGTACACCTGTTGGGGTGCTATAATTTTGTTGAGTGATATTATTTTGCTGAAAGCCCTTAAGGCCTATTCATTGTAGAGTATTTAATTTCTTATCTTTTATTACCATTCCTCAGTGACTGATATTATTTTGTTGAAGACCCTTAAGGCCTATTCATTGTGGAGTATTTAATTTCTTATTTTTTAGTACCATTTCCTAAGTGACTGATATTATTTTGTGAAAGCCCTTAAGGCCTGTTCATGTGTGCAAACAACATTTCTTAATACTTCAAATTTATTGTTGCCTGTGTTTCTAATAATTTCTATGTCATGTATAACTTTTATTCCCCAGAGTAGTGTTTAAAGTTTAAGTTAAGAGGTGCGCATATTGGTGTACCATTATTTGATTGTGTTTGTAGTGTTGGAGGGAATATAAGTGTCTAAATTTTACAGTGTGTCTCATTCATCCCAGTCACAGACGCTATCCTTCCACGGGTCACGGACAGTTCATTTTGTGTAGTAGATTTAAGTGTTCTTGTGCTGGTTCGGGATTTTTCTCAAAGGGGCGCTTCCACTGCCTTTACCATCTATTAAATTTTAATAAACCCCAAGTCAAGTGAGAAATTAAAGTCCAGCAAATTCCGACCGGTTACATATATATATATATATATATATATATATATATATATATATATATATATATATATATATATATATATATATATATATATATATATATATATATATATATATATATGTTGATAACTACAAGGAAAAAGAAAAACACGAAGTTTTTGTAATTCACATCTTCAGGGGTGAGTTTTTAGTTTGTACTCACCGAAGAAGATGTGAATTACACGAAAGCGCATATATATATATATATATATATATATATATATATATATATATATATATATATATATATATATATATATATATACATATATATGTATATATATATATATATATATATATATATATATATATATATATATAGAGAGAGAGAGAGAGAGAGAGGAGAGAGAGAGAGAGAGAGGAGAGAGAGAGAGAGAGAGAGAGAGAGAGAGAGAGAGAGAGAGAGAGATAAGATAGATAATGTGTATTCATTTGATAAACTCAATAATTTACAAAATAATTATGATTTTAAACTGGTCAGTTTTGATGTAACATCACTCTTTACAAAGGTCCCAGTTGATGATTTGCTTGAGTTCCTCACAGACTCCCTGGAGAATATTCCCTTGCCCATCTCAAAAATTTTTGTTTTGAACATTTCAAACTGTGTATTAAGGATTGTAAATTTGAACTCAATGGAGAATATACTGTACAGTATTGTGTTAAAAAACTTGGTATTACCATGGGTAATCCGCTTTCACCAGTGTTGAGCAACTTATATACGGATTTTTTTGAGAGAAACTAATAAGTAATATATTATACCACCTTCAGCGGTATGGTTTAGATATGTAAATGATGTAATATGTCTTTGACCATGTAATGAGGAATTATAAGCCTTTCTACCACTACTTAACTTAGCCCCCTCGATCAAATTCACTGTGGAATTAGAAAGTGACCTACTAATGTGTGTTCATATATTCATAAGAACATAAGAAAATAAGGAGTCTGCAATAGGCCGGTTGGCCTGTGCATGGCAGCTCCTGTCGAGAGTTACTACCACTCTCTATCATCCATGAATCTATCTAGCCTCCTTTTGAAACTTTCCAGATTTCCCGCACTTACTACAAAGTTGCTAAGCTTGTTCCACTCGTCCACCACCCTATTTGTGAACCAGTTTCTTCCTATCTCCCTCCTAAACCAAAACTTATCCAACTTGAATCCGTTGCTCCGAGTCCTATCCTGCTCGGATATTATAAGAACTTTATCTATATCCCCTTTATTGATTCCTTTCACCCACTTAAATACTTCTATCATATCTCCCCGCACTCTTCATCTTTCTAGGTAATGCAAGTTTAGTTTCTTGAACCTATCCTGATATGAAAGGATTCTAAGTCCCGGAATCATTTTCGTCATTCTTCGCTGCACCGACTCTAGTGAATTGATATCGATTCTATAATAAGGGCACCAGAACTGAACCGCATAATCGGGGTGAGGCCTGACTAGCGCAAGATATAGTTGCAATAAGACCTCTGCACTCTTATTACTTACACTTCTAGATATAAAACCCAATACTCTGTTTGCCATATTTCGAACATTAACTCATTGTTTTCTAGGCCTAGGTCCGGGCTTACAAGTACCCCTAGGTCTCTTTCACAAGTCGACTTCTCTAGGTTGATGTTGTTAAGGCTGCATACATTATAAGTATTTGTTCTTCCAATATTAAGTACGCTGCACTTGCTGGTGTTGAATTTCATTTGCCATTTTGCAGACCACCCCTGCAGTTTATTTAGATCCTCCTGTAATTCATTTGCATCCTGCCCTGAATTAATTTGCCGCCCTCTTTTGGTGTCATCCGCAAACTTGCTTATAAGAACAACATAAGAACATAAGAATGGAGGAAACTGCAGCGGGCCTATTGGCCCATACTGGGCAGTCCCGTTTAAACCCAACCCCTATTGCTCATATAAGCATCCAAACTATGTTTGAAGCTATTCAGCCTATTCGAGTTAATGATGATATTTGGTAACTTGTTCCATTCATCCACCACTCTGTTTCCAAACCAGTGTTTACCTATTTCCCGCCTAAATCTAAATTTGTCTAATTTAAAACCATTGTTACGAGTTCGCTCCTGGTTGGATAGTTTGAGTACCTTTGTAATGTCCCCTTTGCTTAGCCCTGCCTTCCACTTGTGCACCTCTATCAGGTCGCCCCTCGCTCTACGTCTCTCGAGGGAGTGCAAATTAAGATGCTTTAACCTGTCTCTATACTCAAGGTTCCTAATGCCCGGGATTAGTCTTGTCATTCTCCTCTGAATTCTTTCCAAGGATTCTATATCCATTCTGTAAAACGGTGACCAGAACTGAACTGCGTAATCCAGGTGTGGTCTCACAAGAGCAAGATACAGTTTTAGGATGACCTCGCTAGTCTTGTAACTAACACTCCTTTGTATGAACCCAAGTACTTTATTAGCCTTGTTACGAGCAAAAACACATTGTTTACTTGGCTTAAGGTTCCTACTTATCATTACTCCTAAATCTCTCTCACAGTCGGATTTCTATATAGCATCGTTGTTCATCTGGTATCTGGTTTCCCTGTTTACATCTCCTATACTGAGTACTTTACATTTGTCCACGTTGAATTTCATCTGCCATTTTTCAGACCATTCGAAAAATTTGTTTAGATCTTCCTGTAGTTTTGCTGAGTCCTCGTCAGATTTAATAACACGTCCTATTTTAGTGTCATCAGCAAATTTACTTATGTTGCTGTCTATGCCGATATCTATGTCGTTTATGTATATAATAAATAATAATGGTCCAAGTACTGAGCCTTGGGGAACTCCACTTGTGACGTTGCTCCAATGGGACTTAGTGCCGTTAATGCTCACTCGCTGTTTCCTGTCCTGTAACCACGCCCTAATCCATTTAAGGATGTTACCTTTGATGCCATGAGCTTCTACCTTTCTAATTAGTCTTTCGTGGGGGACTCTGTGAAGGCTTTGCTAAAGTCGAGATATACCACATCATAATTGTGCCCCTCGTCCACCGATTCGAAAACTGATGAAAAGAATGTTAATAGATTAGTTAGACAAGAACGTCCGCTTGTGAAGCCATGCTGGGAATCATTGATCAATCGGTGCTTCTCCAGGTGATTTCGAATAGAGTTTGAAATGATTGCTTCCAGTAATTTGCCTACTATTGATGTTAGACTGATTGGGCGGTAGTTAGAGGATAGTGATCGATCCCCCTTCTTGAAAATCGGTATTACATTCGCTATCCTCCAGGATTCTGGTACTACACCTGTTTTTAAGGACATGTTAAACAACTTTGCTAAGGGAATACTAAGCTCTTCCTTACATTCCTTTAATACTCTGGCAAATATCTCATCGGGACCAGGTGACTTATTAGGCTTTAGTTTGTCTATTTGCTTACTAACATTATTACTAGTCACTACTATCTCGCTTAATTTATTTTCTTCACTATCTCTGAATAGAGTCGGTGCCTCGGGTATCATGTTTAAATTTTCGGTGGTGAAAACTGTTGAAAAATATTTATTCAAATTATTGCTCATTTCTCTGTCGTTATCAGCGAGCTCGCCGGCGTCTGACCGTATTGGTCCAATCTTTTCTCGTGTTTTAGTTTGATACATTTGGTAGAATCCTTTGGGGTTTGTCTTCGCCTCCCTTGCTATCCTTACCTCATTATTCCTCTTTGCTTTCCTTATCTCGGTTTTAACCCTACTCGCCAATACCCTATAATAGTCCCGGAGGTGAATTTCGCCACGATTTATCCTTCTACCTATAGCCTTCCTTTGGCTGATGATGATCTTTAAATAATTATTTATCCATTTAGGGTCATTGTTGTCTGATCTGAGTTTTTTGTATGGTATGTTCTGCCTTTGTGCATTAAGTAACTCACTTTTTAAATTGACGTGGAACTCGGCAATCTCAGATCTCGTTATCAGGTCGGTGTCATCTATCAGGTTCAAGTCCAAGCGAGACACCCCCTCTCTGAGCTGCCTCTTTAAACTGTCAAAGTTCGCCCTTCTGAAATCTGGTACTTTAGTGGAATTTTCCTTACGTCTGCCCTGAAAATCTAACTGGAACCTAATTTCTTTGTGGTCACTGTTTGCAAGTTTGTTCCCTACCTCGACACTGCTAATGAGGTTTTCTCTGTTTGACAGAACTAAATCGAGTATATTATTACCCCGTGTGGGTTCGGTTATATGTTGACTTAGAAAACAGTCCTGGATCGTCTCGAGAAAATCCTCTGATTCTGAGTTACCTGTAAGGTCAGTCCAATCTATTTGGCCAAGGTTAAAGTCGCCTACTATACATACTTTGTTGTGTATGGAAGCCCTGCTCATTTCATCCCAGATAAGTCGCTCATTGACTCTATCAAGAGTGGGAGGTCTATATATTACTCCTGTGATTAATTTTTCCCTACTGTCGATTAATTCTATCCAAATTGTTTCTGTATTCCGCTCAGTTTTTATTTCCTTATTTATTTCACACTTCAGATTATCCCTAACATAGATTCCTACTCCGCCTCCTTTCCTGGTATGCCTATCGGTATGGAACAGTTTGTAACCCGCAATTTGGTATTCGACTGGTAACTCACGTGTGTCTAGGTTGATCCATGTTTCAGTGAATGCTATTATATCGATTTTTTCGGTACATACCAAGGCCCTAATATCATCCACTTTGTTTCTCATACTTCTACTGTTATGTCACTGGTGATCCCAGTATCTAGATCGTTTATGTAGATTATGAAGAAGAGTGGGCCTAGTACCAACCCCTGGGGAACCCCACTGGTTACACGGCCCCACTCAGATTTAACACCATCTACGCTGACCCTCGGCGTTCTATCGGTGAGCCATGATTTTATCCAATTTATAACTTTCCCCTCGATTCCATGAGCCTTAATTTTTCTCAGAAGCCTCTGATGCTGTACTCTGTCAAATGCTTTGCTAAAGTCTAAGTAAATAACATCGTAATTTTCGTCATCATCTACTACCTCGAAGACTTTCCTAAAAAACGTTAGCAGATTTGTTAGACAAGATTTTCCCTTTGTAAACCCATGTTGAGAGTCGTAGATTAATTTGCTTTTCTCTAGATGCGATCGGATGCTATCTGCGATAATTGATTCAAGAAATTTCCCCACTACTGATGTCAAACTGATCGGCCGGTAATTTGACGCTGATGCTTTGTCTCCCATTTTGAATATGGGTACTACATTTGGCTGTTTCCACAAGTCTGGCACAACTCCAGTGTCTAATGATTTTGTAAATAAGTTTACGAGGGGTCCACTAATCTGTTCCCTCCACTCTTTCAAGACTCAAGGGAAAATTTCATCCGGCCCTGGGGATTTTGTTTCTTTAGTATATTTATCTTCTTAAGAACATCCTCTTTTCTGATAGTGATATTCTTTAATTTCTCTTCTTCCTTTCCCTTAAATATCAGTTCCACTTCTGGAATTTCATCTCAGATTTCTTCTGTGAAAACTGATAAGAAGTAGCTGTTCAATGCTTTGCTTATTTCTCCACTGCCATTTATCACTTCTCCCCTCCCTGACTTTAAAGGCCCAACTTTGTCCTTGACCCTTGTCCTATACAATCCAGGTAAAAAAGTCACAGGTAAAAAAGTCACAGAAAAGAAGTCACAGGAAAAAAAGTCACAGGAAAAAAAGAAAAGTTAACTATCGAATTCTCACAATTTTTTAAGGTTAATATGTCAATCAGTTTCAGTAAAGGAATATGCAGAACCTAACCTAACCTAACCTTACCGGCCACCATAAATTAATTGTGACTTTTTTTCCTGTGACTTTTTTTCCTAGCCAATATTGTGACTTTTTTCTGTGACTTTTTTCCTGTGACTTTAATACCGGCCACCGTACTATATACCTGGTAAAATCCCTTGGGATTCGCATTGGATTCTCTTGCTATTTTGATTTCATAGTCTCTCTTTGCTTTCCTTACATTTTTCTTAACATTGCTAGATAGTTCAATATACCTGTTTCTGAGCTGCTCCTCCCCTCCCTTTAATTTCTTATATATTCCTTTCTTTATTCCTATGTCATGTTTAAGTTTTCTGGTCATCCACCTTGGCTCATTCTTATTTGACCTAATTTTTCTGTATGGTATATTTTGTTCTTGTGCTTTATGTAGTATACTAGTGAATATATTATAGTCATGATCAATTGTTGTGTCATCTATGACCTCACCCATTCCTACTGGGGACTGACGTGACTGTTCCCAGGTGACCTCACCTAGGTACCTTCTTAACCCCTGATAATCAGCCAACCGAAAGTTTGGAACTCTGACCATATAGTCATTGTTTTTCGTTTCCCAATTTAGGGTGAACCTGATTTCTCTGTGATCACTGTTACCTAGTTCTTCCCCTACTGTGATATATCTGATAATATTTTCTTTATTTATTAATACTAGGTCTAATATATTGTCACCTCTAGTAGGTTCTGTAATTAGTTGTTTCAAAAAATTGTCCTGTACTGCGTCTAGGAAGTCTTCAGATTCATAGTCACCTACAATGTTGTCCCAGTCAATATTTCTGAGATTGAAGTCCCTCATAATACATAGGTTGTTATATTTTGCTGCCCTACTCATTTCCTGCCATATGGGCTAATGACAGTAAGATTCTCTTAGTATTACCATTTAACAAAAAAATTATATCAAATTTATCTTCAGCTGAAAACTGGAACGAAAATGTAACATTTAATAACTCATGCCCTGTAAAACAAATGTTAATTAAGAACTCCTTGCAAGGAATGTAATATGTTCTACTTAGGCCAGACGGGAACAGAACTTATAACTAGACTTAAACAGCATAAATATAGTGTTAGTACAGGCCAGGATTCCAATGCTTTGGTCTTTCAAATGAGAGATAATAAGCATTGCATTGACTAGGACAATGTCTCCTCAATATTACCTTGTAATTCAATCGTCAGTAGGAACATTATAGAATCTCGTCTAATTAAACATACCGAATCTATCATCATGAATTTTAGTAATGGTATATACAAATTGGACAATATTGTGATTAACAAGATTTGTAACCAGGTGAAAAGGTTGGGTCACTACCCGATGAGCCTGAATATGGTGGACACCTGTTGTCCCTAGGGACTTGATCTCGCTTTCCTTTACTGTATATAATAGCCTTGTCAATAATTACTCCTTAATCTGTACTCACACCCTGAAGATGTGAATTACACGAAAGCGCTTGGGAACTTCGTGTTTTCTTGTTTACTATGTGGTTATCAGCATATACAGTATATATATATATATATATATATATATATATATATATATATATATATATATATATATATATATATATATATATATATATATATATATATATATATATATATATATATATATATATATATATATATATATATATATATATATATATATATATATATATATATATATATATATATACAGTATATATATATATATATATATATATATATATATATATATATATATATATATATATATATATATATATCCTTGGGAACTTGTGTTTCTTGTTTTCTATGTGGTTATCAGCATATATATATATATATATATATATATATATATATATATATATATATATATATATATATATATATATATATATATATATATATATATATATATTTCATGTAAATCCACAATGAAAACGTGAATAAGATAAATCTTGATAAAATCACACGGGAAAAGGGAAACAACGGAGCACCTTAGCTTTCGTCTTTATTCAAGACATCTTCAGTTGCCTCTGAAGATGTGGAATAAAGACGAAAAGCAAGGTGCTCCGTTATATATATATATATATATATATATATATATATATATATATATATATATATATATATTTATATATATATATATATATATATATATATATATATATATATATATATATATATATATATATATATATATATATATATATATATATATATATATATCATGTAGATCCACAATAAAAACGTGGATAAGATAAATCCTGATAAAATCACACTGGCCTAAACCTGGTGTTTCCTTGCTTCTCTCATGGACAGTTCTATGTTGGATGCTCCAGAGTAGGAACTGGCAAAAATCTGTATATACTTGCTGTTAATGGCAAAAACAAAAATGTGGTCTACCTTAATGTACTACGGTGAGACAATGTGGAACCTCCCGGAGGGTGGCTTCCTACTGTGGCCTAGCGAAACAGCCACCCGTGTGTGTGTGTATATATATATCTATTTATTTATATATATATATATATATATATATATATATATATATATATATATATATATATATATATATATATATATATATATATATATATATATATATATATATATATATATATATATATATGTAACCGGTCGGAATTTACTGGACTTTATTTTCTCACTTGACTTGGGGTTTATTAAAGATTATTAGATGGTAATGGCAGTGGAAGCGCCCCTTTGAGAAAAATCCCGAACCAGCACAAGAACACTTAAATCTACTAAACAAAATTAATTGTCCGTGACCCGTGGAAGGATAGCGTCTGTGACTGGGATGAATGAGACACACTGTAAAATTTAGACACTTATATTCCCTCCAACACTACAAACACAATCAAATAATGGTACACCAATATGCGCACCTCTTAACTTGAACTTAAAACACTACTCTGAGGAATAAAAGTTATACATGATATAGAAATTATTAGAAACTCAGGCAACAATAAATTAGAAGTATTAAGAAATGTTGCTTGCACACATGAACAGGCCTTAAGGGCTTTCACAAAATAATATCAGTCACTTAGGAAATGGTATTAAAAAATAAGAAATTAAATACTCTACCATGAATAGGCCTTAAGGGCTTTCAACAAAATAATATCAGTCACTGAGGAAATGGTAATAAAAAATAAGAAATTAAATACTCTACAATGAATAGGCCTTAAGGGCTTTCAACAAAATAATATCAGTCACTGAGGAAATGGTAATAAAAAATAAAAAATTAAATACTCTACAATGAATAGGCCTTAAGGGCTTTCAACAAATTAATATCAGTCACTGAGGAAATGGTAATAAAAAATAAGAAATTAACCACTCTACAATGAATAGGCCTTAAGGGCTTTCAACAAAATTATATCACCCCAACAGCTGCACTCTTCCTAACCTAACTTAAACACTACTCTGGGGAACAAAGGTTATACCTGAGATCAGAATTATGAAGAAAAATTAGATGCATTAAAGGAATCAAATCACAGTATCACTCTGGTTCCACTTAATGACACAAACATTCAAAAAACAATACTATCAAAATTATTTAAGAAATATTAAACTACACACGTCAAGATAATATCAGTAACTGAGAAATGGTATTAACTACACCCAAATATATTCACTATTATTAATATGTTACTGGGTCCACCAATACTCGTGAACCATGCTCCACCCAACTCAACATACACCCGTAATAAGGGAGATAAAATGTTCCTCTAGGTATCTCCTAGAGTCCTAGACTCATGGTCTCAGTGTGTGACCATTAATTTACTCAGATAGCCTCAGTGTACTCCCAGTGCGTCCATAAAGCGGAAGGGAGTGAGCCACTCAGACCTTGTACAGTTGATAGAAGCTTTAGCTTCCCGTTAGCAAGAGGGTTTCACTAAGCTGCTCGAGACATGTGGTGTTGTGAGCCGAGGTAGAGGAAAGCTGATGCCCCAACGATCGTCCCGTCGTCAGCTGGGCACCCAGACGGCTAGATTCCCTCAAGCGATCCTTTGATACCCCGCTAAACAGTGACAGGCCTACACTGATCGGTCCAATGGCGACAATCGCCACCCTCAATCATCAACGGCAGTCAGTCTCTCGCAGTCAAACTCTCGCAGTCAAACTCCGGTCAAGTGGGTTCTGACGGAAACCCTGAAATGAACTCACTGTTAGCTCTAGTTTACTTTACCACTGCCCTATCTAGCCCTGTCTGAGATCGAATGAGACTTACTTGTTATACTGCAATAGCGCAGCACAGGTGACTAGGCCACGTGACTATTTCTGTGACGGACGCGCAGGGACGTCTTGTATGTCTGAGTGCTCCCCGTGACTGAGGGAGAGCCAGCGTCGCGTCCTCTCAAGGCGTTAGCTTAGGCCTACTTGACATATTTTCCGCCTAACTAATAACTCCTTGGGACACCCGTAACATTATTCAGACTGATAAACGATCTATAATAATTTCAAATTCAATAATAGTCCCTTAACTTCATGAATCGCATCATTATTAATTCGGCAAATTACATTTAATATCACTTAGGCCTAGTTCCATAACCTCTCGCTATGGGCGGGGAGCGCTCTCTTCCCTCAGACGACCTTGAACGCTCAGTATCGCTAATGGCGGGGCATTTGAAATTTCTCTGAAATTTCTTTATATTACAATCGACCCCCCTAAAAAAAGACAGCACTGTCCTCATGTGCTGAGAAAATCATACATACGACCCCCCTAAAAAATTTTTCTAAGGACTGCATCTCACCCCTTTAACGTGCTAAACGCAGCATTTGTCTTCTCTTCTCTCCTATTCTCTCCCGCTAACACTCGACCCCCCTACAAGAAAACAGCACTGCCCTCATGTGCTGAGAGAACATTTTAGAACCCACCTTCAACTCTGTACTATTCCACTCGCAGCCAGCAACTCCATTTCTTCCTAGCCCAACTCAAAACCAACCAGAACATCACGCTCCCCTTATGCCTGGCCCTTAACTAGAGAACCAATGTCAAAATTAATACCAGCCCAAACAAACATGCTCTCCTTTGCCTGGCCCTTGAACTAAGAGAACCAGTGTCAAACAATACACAGTCCAAAACAATCATGCTCTCCTTTGCCTGGCCCTTGAACTAAGAGGAACCAGTGTCCAAACTCTACTCAGTCCATTTCAAACATGCTCTCCTTTGCCTGGCCCTTGAACTAAGAGGAACCAGTGTCAAAACAATACTCCGTCCACGTCTCCGAACCTTATGCCGGCAGACCAACCCTCTGACAATGTACCAGTCCATATTAGTGAGGCCCTGGACATTACAACCGTACTCTCAATCCCGCTCATGACAGCAACTCAATCCCACTCATGACAGCAACCACTACTCAACGCACATCTCTGACCTAACCATCTCTCCAATCCCCTCTGCCCTACTCACAACTCCTCCAACTCACCCTCTACAACCTGCCTTTTCTCATTACCATGCACACCTAAACTGTAATTTGTCGGCTTCGTCTTTCAGTTGCAGGCTCGATCGACCTCTCTGAACTACTTCTCTTCATCTTGCTCATCTGGGGTGGGGGCTCCTCGTCTTCATCCTCAGATTCATCCATCGCTGGGTCTCCCGGATGCCTTAGGGTTGGAGCAGCCTTCAAGTTGCTCCGGTTTTCCACTCTCGCTTCCAGGTCTTCTCCCCCACTGGGCTCAATGCGATATAAACCAGGCCTTGGATTTAGGACCTCAACAATGTGCCATCTCGTATCAAACCAATGGTTTTGCAGCTTACACCGGCCTATTTTTACATTGTTCCTCAGCAAAACCTCCTGGCCCACTTCCCAGCTACTCTCGTGGGCTTTCTCTTCTCTTTTTCTTCTGTTTATTTCCTTACGTCTCCGCACATTGATCTCCACTGCTTCCTGCAATCTTCGTTGCCAGTCTCTAATCACCATCACCCACTCATCTACCGGCTCTGGGTCTACCTCAGGCCTATGGTCAAACGGCAGGTTTGGTTCTCTCCCGTAAAACAACAGGAATGGGGAAAACTCTGTCGTGGCATGCGGAGTCGCGTTATATTTTGACACCACTGCCTGCAGATGCTCTGGCCACCTATTCTTTTCCTCTTCCTCGAGGGTGGCCAGCAGACCGTGCAGGGTTCGATTGAACCGTTCCACCATACCATTTCCCTGTGGGTGATATACTGACGTCCTTATTTTCTTCACCCCAAAGGTGGCACAAGTTTGTCGGACCAATGCACTGCTAAAATTCCTTCCCTGGTCGGTCAACAGTCGCTCAGGTGCACCCACTGCCAGGAAGATCCGATTCACCAGGATCTTTGCAATCGTCGAGGCTTTCTGGTCTTTGGTGGGAAAGGCCCAAGTGTAACGACTGTATATGTCAACCATTATCAGGACATTCTCCAATCCTTGCCGCTTGTCCAGCAAGGTGAAATCTGCGGCCAGTGTCTCTAATGGTTTGGCCGCTTCAATCGTCCCTAAATGCAGTTGGGGTTTCGGCACTTCATCTTTTGCTACTCCACACCTCTCGCAGCTGGTTATGTAGTCTCGCACTGTTTCTCCCATGCCTGACCAGAAACCTCGCTCCTGCACCAGCGACAGGGTGCGATCTCGCCTCTGATGCCCAAACTCGTCGTGGCAGGCTCTAGTCAAAGCCTCCTGCAAGTTTGGAGATAACACTGGCACCTCCCTCCATAGATTCTTCCCTTCGGGTCTTCTATGCCAGACAACATCTTCTTTTACGATCAGGGATTTCCTAGCTCGGTACATCTTGCGGAAATCATCATTTTGGAGCTCTACCTGTACCTCATCCTCCGGCAGCTCTCCCACCAACCATCTTCGCAGTTTTGTCATATAGTCCATGCCTTCTTGCTCCTTACGCAGCCCATCCATCGTCCACAGTTCCTTCCTTCCTGCCCCGTTCTCCTCTAGTACATGCATCGCTGTATACTCTTCTTCACTATCTTCCTCCTGTTCCGCCGGGATTCTAGATAGAGTATCCGCCACAATGTTGTTCTTCCCCGGCTTGTACTCTATAGTAAAGTTAAACTGCTCGAGATCCGCATTCCACCTACTTTCCACGGCACCTAGTTTAGCTTTCTCGCGGTGACTGAGTGGGTTGTTATCTGTATAGACTGTGAAATGTTTCCCTGCCAAATAATCCCTGAATTTATCCACTACTGCCCATTTGAGTGCTAACATCTCTAACTTACGAGAACTATAGTTGTTCAAGTTACGTTCTGATTTCCTCAGGCCCCGACTCGCATAGCACACCGGATGCAACCTGCCATCCTTCCGCTGGGACAGCACCGCACCTAGCCCACGAAAACTTGCATCTGTTTCTAATATAAACTCCTGAGTGAAATCTGGGCAAGCCAACACTGGTGTCTGCGTCACCTTGTCTTTCAGTTTCTCAAAAGTCTGTTCCTGTTCCTCTCTCCATTCACTATCTACCCGATCCTTAGATTTCCCATGCATCAACGCATGCAGTGGAGCAGCTATTTGGGCAAACCCTTTAACAAATTTCCTATAAAATGATGTGAACCCTACAAAAGACTGCACATCTTTCACCGTCTGAGGGACTGGCCAATCTCTTACTACCCTAATCTTCTCAGGATCAGCTGTGATGCCTTCAGCTGACACCTGATATCCTAAATAACTTACTTTTGAAGCCATTATTTCACACTTTTTAGGTTTAAATCTTAAGTTATTCTCCCTCATCCTGCAAAATAATTCCCTCAATCTGGCTATATGCTGATCTATTGTACTTGAAAACACCATCACATCATCAAGGTATACAAGCAACGAGGAGAAAATCTTATCCCCTAAAATCCGCTCCATGTATCTCTGAAAGGTTCCCGGACTATTTGACAATCCCATAGGCAGTCGCCTGTACTCAAAGTGCCCGAAGCTTGTGCTGAAGGCAGTCTTTGGACGGTCTGAAGGTTTCACTTCTATCTGGTGATATCCCGCCGCCAGATCAAACGTTGAGAAAAACTGGGCCCCCGTCAGAGATTCTAAAGTTTCATTTATCCTAGGCAGAGGAAACGCATCGCGTACCGTGACCTTATTTAAGTCACGATAGTCAATGCACAACCTCAACGTCCCGTCCTTTTTCCTCACTACTACAATGGCGGCAGAGTACGGACTCTCACTATGCTGAATTACTCCCTGATCTAACAGCTGGCTAATGTGCTGCTTCACCTCTGGTACCTGGTTTGGAGGGATCTTCCGATATGGCACCCTAACTGGCCTGTCTGTGGTCACTGGGATCTCATGCTGAACCCCAATAGCCTTTCCTATGGGCTGGCCCTCTCCTTCAAAAATATCACTAAACTCTTCTATTAAACACCTAACTGCACGCTCTAAATTTTACAGTGTGTCTCATTCATCCCAGTCACAGACGCTATCCTTCCACGGGTCACGGACAATTAATTTTGGTTAGGAGATTTAAGTGTTCTTGTAACCGGTCGGAATTTACTGGACTTGGGGTATATTAAAGATTATAAGATGGTAATGGCAGTGGAAGCGCCCCTTTGAGAAAAATCCCGAACCAGCACAAGAACACTTAAATCTACTAAACAAAATGAATTGTCCGTGACCCGTGGAAGGATAGCGTCTGTGACTGGGATGAATGAGACACACTGTAAAATTTAGACACTTATATTCCCTCCAACACTACAAACACAATCAAATAATGGTACACCAATATGCGCACCTCTTAACTTGAACTTAAAACACTACTCTGAGGAATAAAAGTTATACATGATATAGAAATTATTAGAAACTCAGGCAACAATAAATTCGAAGTATTAAGAAATGTTGCTTGCACACATGAAGAGGCCTTAAGGGCTTTCACAAAATAATATCAGTCACTTAGGAAATGGGATTAAAAAATAAGAAATTAAATACTCTACCATGAATAGGCCTCAAGGGCTTTCAACAAAATAATATCAGTCACTGAGGAAATGGTAATAAAAAATAAGAAATTAAATACTCTACAATGAATAGGCCTTAAGGGCTTTCAACAAAATAATATCAGTCACTGAGGAAATGGTAATAAAAAATAAAAAATTAAATACTCTACAATGAATAGGCCTAAACGGCTTTCAACAAAATAATATCAGTCACTGAGGAAATGGTAATAAAAAATAAGAAATTAACCACTCTACAATGAATAGGCCTTAAGGGCTTTCAACAAAATTATATCACCCCAACAGCTGCACTCTTCCTAACCTAACTTTAACACTACTCTGGGGAACAAAGGTTATACCTGAGATCAGAATTATGAAGAAAAATTAGATGCATTAAAGGAATCAAATCACAGTATCACTCTGGTTCCACTTAATGACACAAACATTCAAAAAACAAAACTATCAAAATTATTTAAGAAATATTAAACTACACACGTCAAGATAATATCAGTAACTGAGAAATGGTATTAACTACACCCAAATATATTCACTATTATTAATATGTTACTGGGTCCACCAATACTCGTGAACCATGCTCCACCCAACTCAACATACACCCGTAATAAGGGAGATAAAATGTTCCTCTAGGTATCTCCTAGAGTCCTAGACTCATGGTCTCAGTGTGTGACCATTAATTTACTCAGATAGCCTCAGTGTACTCCCAGTGCGTCCAAAAAGCGGAAGGGAGTGAGCCAATCAGACCTTGTACAGTTGAGAGAAGCTTTAGCTTCCCGTTAGCAAGAGGGTTTCACTAAGCTGCTCGAGACATGTGGTGTTGTGAGCCGAGGTAGAGGAGAGCTGCTGACCCAACGATCGTCCCGTCGTCAGCTGGGCATCCTGACGGCTAGATTCCCTCAAGCGATCCTTTGATACCCCTCTAAATAGTGACAAGCCTACACTGATCGGTCCAATGGCGACAATCGCCACCCTCAATCATCAACGGCAGTCAGTCTCTCGCAGTCAAACTCTCGCAGTCAAACTCCAGTCAAGTGGGTTCTGACGGAAACCCTGAAATGAACTCACTGTTAGCTCTAGTTTACTTTACCACTGCCCTATCTAGCCCTGTCTGAGATCGAATGAGACATACTTGTTATACTGCAATAGCGCAGCACAGGTGACTAGGCCACGTGACTATTTCTGTGACGGACGCGCAGGGACGTCTTGTATGTCTGAGTGCTCCCCGTGACTGAGGGAGAGCCAGCGTTGCGTCCTCTCAAGGCGTTAGCTTAGGCCTACGTGACATATTTTCCGCCTAACTAATAACTCCTTGGGACACCCGTAACATTATTCAGACTGATAAACGATCTATAATAATTTCAAATTCAATAATAGTCCCTTAACTTCATGAATCTCATCATTATTAATTCGGCAAATTACATTTAACATCACTTAGGCCTAGTTCCATATCTCTCTCGCTATGGGCGGGGAGCGCTCTCTTCCCTCAGACGACCTTGAACGCTCAGTATCGCTAATGGCGAGGCATTTGAAATTACTCTGAAATTTCTTTATATTACATATATATATATATATATATATATATATATATATATATATATATATATATATATATATATATATATATATATATATATATATATATATATCATGTAGATCCACAATGAAAACGTGGATAAGATAAATCTTGATAAAATCACACGGGAAAAGGGAAACAACAGAGCAACTTAGCTTTCGTCTTTATTCAAGACATCTTCAGAGGCTAAGGTGCTCCGTTGTTTCCCTTTTCCCGTGTGATTTTATCAAGATATATATATATATTTCATGTAAAACCACAATGAAAACGTGGATAAGATAAATCTTGATAAAATCACAGTTTTTTCTGCTATGTTCCTAAGATGTCTGCGTATTTGTGACTCTGAATTTATTGACGATGAATTTAAACACATTCGTTCTATTGCACAGAAACTTGGGTACCCTTCTGTGTTTGTTGATCGTTGCTTTAAAAGGGCTAAAAAATCCTTTCATTCCTCTCAAACCAGACAAGTTCCTACACTTAAGAATATTTTGACTCTGCTCTATCGTGATGAATTTGTCCCGTTAGTTCGGTCCCTCAAGCTTCTAAATATTAATGTTGTTTTCAAGTATGACTCAACCATTACCAATATGTTAATAAGGAATAGCCCAAGTTTGAATGTAAATGGAAGTGTTTATTGTATTCCATGTAGCAAATGTAATTGTAATTATGTAGGTCAGACAGGAAAAACACTGCAGCTCAGAATCAAACAACATAAGTATAATATCAGAACTGCATCTGAAAGCAGTGCCTTGTTCGTTCATGTTAGGAATAATAATCACCCCATTGCTTGGAAAAAAGCTTAGAAGTATTCAAATCATCTTGTGTCACAGAAAGACTTCTGGTTGAAGCTAGTTTGATTAAGGAATTAAAATCAATAAACCTTAGTGATGGTCAGTTCAAAACTGATAATATGTTACATAAATTTATTTGTCAGTGGCCCAAGGTTAAAAATGCTTTGAAAACCTTTGATCTTGATGTATGATAGTTATTTTGTGGGTCCCTTTTTTCTGACCTGACCTGTCTAGTCACGTCATCACCCTTCTCTTAAGCTCCTCTACGTGTGTGTTGGTGTGGGGATTAGTGGATGTCATCATTATGACCTGACCTCATGTTTTTAGGTCACCCTGTATATTTAAGCCTCTCTGTGATAGTGCAGG
>NW_024721013.1:0-11110 GCF_018991925.1 Homarus americanus | reverse complement strand
TAAATATCAGCTGGAGGTCGTAAACGAAGCTGATGTGAAGTATTTTGACTCACTGTTCCCACGAACTAATTGCTTCACTGGTTTATACCGAAGAAATAAAACCGTCAACGAACCATCCGATTTAAATGTGTCTTAGGTGATACAGGGTGTTTATGTGTCACTCTGATACCAAGAATGACTTTGTGTACTGTGGTGAAGCTGAGGGTAGGATAGGGTTGGGTTGGGTTGGGATGGGTTAGGATTACGCATGTGTGGGTATATTCTGTCGCATTTTATAGGTATCTTGCGTCTTTCTCTTTATTCCTTCTTTATCATGAGTATCTGTGCCTATTAATACACCACCGCGCAGGATAGTGGAAGAGGAATGGATAGTAACGAGATTATATTCTTCTTACATATACCTTAGCTTGATTACAGGTAACACCAGGTAGAAGTTACATGACTCTTAAGAGTTTTCCTCGACTTGGCTGATTCAACTGTAAGACTTGTTGTATTTATCCTTATTAAAATCCTCCACCTGTAAGACCCTCCACTTGTAAGACCCTCCACCTGTAAGACCCTCCACTTGTAAGATTCTCCACTTGTAAAACCCTTTAGGGATTTGAAATACCTTCTCGTCTTGGCTCCACTAGTACTGTACACACCCTCTCTAGCCTTAGTTTACAGTAATGTTGAAGTATATAATGAAGACTCACAGCTCATGGGTTAGAAAAGCAAAAGATGCTTGTTTTATTTATTTATTTATTTATTTATAGTTTATTTTAGAATCCCCGAAAGTTAGAACAAAATGGCTGACGGGACTCACAAGCCGGCGATGTTTACAGTATGGACCAAGAATAA
The DNA here is from genome assembly GCF_018991925.1 of Homarus americanus. Classification (NCBI taxonomy): domain Eukaryota; kingdom Metazoa; phylum Arthropoda; class Malacostraca; order Decapoda; family Nephropidae; genus Homarus; species Homarus americanus. The sequence continues at coordinate 10,270 of NW_024721013.1, read as the reverse complement.
AAAATAAATGAAAAATAAAATAAATAAATCGTAAATTGGTGCATTGTTTCTCCAGGGGTAATTATAGAAGTACAAATGTTCTCCAGCAGTGGGTAACGATCATAGTCACGTATAGAGCTTCCGACGCAGGTAGATTGATATAGATGCATTACCTGGAGTTAGTGGGTTACAGGGGCCTCTTACACGATAATATTAAAGGTGTTTTTTCCTTCTGTTTGTGGCACTTGAGGTGTTTAGGTTAGGTTTAATTAAAATGGTTTAGTTATAATAGTTATATTACGATAAGTTAAGTTGAATTTAGAACTTTTGATTTGCATATATCGTGTTTTAGAAGGATTTGTTAGCTAATAAGTTTAATTTGGATAAGTTTAGTTTAATTTAGATCATTTGATTTTACAAGGTCGTATTATAATGACTGGGAACCATATAGAAACCTGTTAGAGAAGTAAATATTTCTACGGCAGTGAATGAGTAAGTCAATAAGTGGTGTATAGAGCTGCTGACGCAACTTAAACGGTATATACTGTACATTATATGTTATCAGAGCTTTCCTGTTGTACGTAACCGCCTCCGTCAAAGTGTCTTAGTGGCTCATGTGAAGATTAGCCTCTAGTTTATTTAACCTCAAGATTAACTACACTGGCACTGCCTGACCTGACCTGACCTGACCTGACCTACCCTACCTAACCTAACCTAACTTAATCTAACCTAACTTAACTTCCCAGGTAGCGTTAGGTTAATCATTAGTTGAAATAAGCTGGGAGGGTTAATCTTCAGGTAATCTATCTTAATTAACAATTTTGGTCAGGTGAGGCCTTCCTTACCTTACTCGAGAGCAGGAGGAGGAGGACTTGCTTACATCTACAGATCATCGTCAACCAAGGCAGATATTGAATACCTTTTGTTTACTCGTGGCTTAAGAACACATCTTAACAACGTAAGAGCAGCTCTGTGTGTTCTTACGACCTCAAAGTAACACAAAAGGTAGCCAATATCTACCCTTGGTCAGTCACTTTATGTAGATGTCAATTGTGTCATTTTTCTAGACTTAGTGCCCCCTGGAGGAGAAAGTAAATACAATGTTGATTTATTTTGGTCACAATACACGCTAGTAGATTATTTTTTCCTATTTAACTAAATAATTAACACTATGTAGCTAACTAATTATATGACTCAAAGATGGTAACCAATATGGCGTCGATATTGTTCACATACTCTATGATAAATAGATGTATTGTCTGTTTACTTTTAGGGAAGAATTTAATTTATAAACTTTTGAGAATCTGGATACAGGAGTTTTGTCTTTGCGTGTGTGTGTGTGTGTGGTGATGATGATGACGGATACTTTCCTCTGCAGTGAAAAAAATATCTTGACATTGCAAAGTTTAACTGTAAGCCGAAGGAACGTTTGTAATGTGACTTATTATGTGAAATTGTAACTTGAAATTCTTTGTGAAAAAATATTTCCCTATAAAGTTTGGCAGTAAATGAAGTATTACATCAAGGTGTAACTTGTAGTTCCTTGTGGAGTAAATTACCTAAGTGGACGATACAGCTACTCGAGGGTGTAAGACCTAGAGTAGAAAGTCTTAAGACCTTACCTGAGGTTGAAAGACTCTTATAGTGGAACGTCTTAGGTATTGAAACTTTAATTACAGTAAATAAAATATTATCTACCTAAATATTCCTTCACCTGGCGACAACTAATGATACAGGTGGTGTAATAGCTCTTTAAAATTCCTCCGTTTGATATAATAATGACCACACATGAACTTATAATGTGCAATATCTTGATAACACATTAGCTGCAACATTACACATAGTCCAGTGTATGTGTAGTGAGGGACATCTACCTAAATGAGTTACAGAATGTGGAGTTGAGGCAAAAAATGTTGGGACATGTTTGAGATCATCAGTTGAGCCAAACGTTTATACTCAATATTGTTTTAATGGTATTTTAGAGCGACCGAAAAATGTAAACAAAATGGCCGGCTAGGCTCGGGGGATCCACGAGTCCTCTTATAAAGGATCGACAATAAATGAAAACAAATCAGATTAATTTAAACACATTTCCAAGAGTATTAGATCCTGTAAAGAGAGAAAATTAATACTTGATATTTGTAGAAGCTTTTTTTTTCGTCCGTTTTCGTCTTGGTTAAAACAATTGTGGTGGTGTTACCTGTTCCAAACGGTAGACATCAAGGAAATGGATCAAGACCTTAATACTCAAAGGTACACATGATGATTTGTTCCCAAGTCCGAGGATTTACTTCACAAAACAGATTAACTTTAGGACACAATGATGGCGAACAAAATAACATCAACATTGCGTACAGTACATATCTTGCTTTGACTCTTAACTCTTGTAATTTTTCGTAATGTTAGTGAATGAATTTGAGATTCTGGGCATATTTTCTTGTTTTTCTTTCTAATCAAGTGTAAAGGAAGATGTACTGTTTATTGATGGATTTGGTGATGTCTTAATAGTGTATTAGTGTGTTAATATTACACAGGTTTGGTATAGTGGTGACGGTAATGTAGTGTAGTAAGATTTTAACACATGGAGGTGAATTTGTCTTTTATGTTGAGGATTTGTTAAAGGAAAGATCTGATGGACGGGGATAATTGTCTGGTTGTGATGGACACGGCTCACCTAACCTAACCCAATCTAACCTAACCCAACCCAACCTAACCCAACCTAACCCAACCCAACCTAACCTAACCCCTATATATGTGTGAGATAAGGTTCTGATTCAAGAACAAGATGCACAAGTTCGAATCCAAATTGAGCTGTAGGGTTTGTTGACTAATTCGGGGCTTCACATTCATAAAACTCTCAAATGGATACGACTAAACCCGAAGCCCCATCTTCCGTCGGTCGGTCGTCGGTGTCAGGTCAAAGGTCAGTTTGTAGTTCACCTCCTGTGATATGTGTCATTTATCGAAACGAAACATGAGGTTAACGTGAAAACAAAACCTCGAAGCAACACGTATAAACAGGGTCGAGTTTTCATCGGATTTTACGTCATGAAATTTTCCATCTTGAGAGAGAGAGAGAGAGAGAGAGAGATTGATTGATTGATTCCGATGCTGAAATTAACACTAAAATTTTATACTGTAATTGAGATAAATGCAGGTAAGGTTGGCGTATGGAATTATTGAAGGACGATCACAGAAATGTTTTACCTGTTTCCCTGTGATGTAAGTCCAAAATGGTGTTAATTGTCATGGGTTTATACGTCCAAAATGTTCTTCATATCGTAGGGTTTTACATCCAAATATGCCATCCAAGTCCATATGTCCATTCATCCAGTTAGCTGTTTATCCATCCACTGATTCACCCACCTACCCATCTCTCATCCCATTCAGTCACCCATCTACCCATCTATCCTCCCATTCAGTCTCCCATCCATCCATCCATCCATCCATCCATCCATCCTTACATCCATCACACGAGGAATAGAATGACCCACTTATAATTTTTCTCTTTCTTGCTGCACTAAGGATCAACCACCCAGAGTGGTATGGCTACCCTGAGTAAGTACACTCTGTATTCCTCCTTTACTCTATTGTGGGTGTAGGTGGTGGGTAGTGTGTGTTTGTGGGTGTAGAACGTGGATAGTAGGTTTGTTTGTGGGTGTAGGGCGTGGATAGTAGGTTTGTTTGTGGGTGTAGGGCGTGGATAGTAGGTTTGTTTGTGGGTGTTGGGCATGGATAGTAGGTTTGTTTGTGGGTGTAGGGCGTGGATAGTAGGTTTGTTTGTGGGTGTGGGGCGTGGATAGTAGGTTTGTTTGTGGGTGTAGGGCGTGGATAGTAGGTTTGTTTGTGGGTGTAGGGTGTGGATAGTAGGTTTGTTTGTGGGTGTAGGGCGTGGATAGTAGGTTTGTTTGTGGGTGTAGGGCGTGGATAGTAGGTTTGTTTGTGGGTGTAGAGCGTGGATAGTAGGTTTGTTTGTGGGTGTAGGGCGTGGATAGTAGGTTGTTTGAGGGTGTAGGGTGGATAGTAGGTTTGTTTGTGGGTGTGGGGCGTGGATAGTAGGTTTGTTTGTGGGTGTAGGGCGTGGATAGTAGGTATGTTTGTGGGTGTAGGGCGTGGATAGTAGGTTTGTTTGTGGGTGTAGGGCGTGGATAGTAGGTTTGTTTGTGGGTGTAGGGCGTGGATAGTAGGTTTGTTTGTGGGTGTAGATACATACATAGTTAAGAGGAATAAATCAAAATGGGAAGAAGATTAAGATAAATAAACTGATGATTATTGGTACAGGTGAGTTAATAAAATAGATATAAATAGATAAATACAGTAGATAGATAGATAGATGTATGATTTTGTATACCGCAAGAGTAACTAAATATTCCTGTAACTGTAATTTCTTTCAGTTACAAAATACACAGGATTATAAATATGAGTATGCACATCAGGTGTTACAGTAAGTGGTAATATTTTGTAATACTCTTAAGTGATGAGGTAACAGAGGAAATAGACGGATACTGACGGAGAGTTTTTGTAGAATTAGACAGACATTCAGACAGTAAAACTTCTTCCGACAATACAAATTTTGACGGTGGAATTTATATACGAGAGTGTATGGATAATAATGATGAGCTGAATTATGACATCTACGTCTGATAATCCGTTGTTTAGAATGGATTATTATTATTTTTGTTGAGTTATTTAACAGTTTGAGAAAAGGTTTATTATGGTACTATGTCCTATTATCACACAAGGTTATAATTGAAGTAAAATAACCAATTATACTGTATTATCTTAGACAATATTCCCTGGACATGCTGGATAATATACCATCTACTTAAGGAGGTGATGTAGGTAAGGTAGATTGATATTTTAACATTAATTTACTCAGTTTTTTCTTAGTATCGGAGTTTTTTTTTTTTATTCTGACAATTTATAATGCAAGCAGCGTTCACATGTTGTCAACCGCCCTCAAGTGTACAAGGAGTTTGGACTGTAACTGTACCGTCAATAAGTGGCTGTAACTGCACCGTCAATAAGTGGCTGTAACTGCACCGTCAATAAGTGGCTGTAACTGTACCGTCAATAAGTGGCTGTAACTGTACCGTCAATAAGTGGCTGTAACTGTACCGTCAATAAGTGGCTGTAACTGCACCGTCAATAAGTGGCTGTAACTGTACCGTCAATAAGTGGCTCTGTATTCTGAACACGGGGGATCTCTACAGTGTAACCTACGAGTATAACTGTGGTGAAAGAACTGCTTCCCCGCATTATGTTGAGGAAGATTCGTATACAAACTTTTTGCCGTGACTTTGTAATAAAAAAAATCTTAGGGAAAATATATTGAATTTATTTTTAATGTTTATTTATTTATTGTTGTCGTTGGTGTGTTTTTTTTATCGAGATGTGTGTTATGATGTTTGACTTAATTATATTCACGAAAATGGAGTCAAGACAAATGTTGGACACGTTGATGTGAAGTAACACAGTAAATGATGTTGTTTGTGTTGCTGTGTTATTTATTTATTGTGTTTCTTTATTCTTTTCTGTTTATTTTGTTTTATTTAGTTTTATTGTAGTAATTGTTATTCTTTTTTTTTATTCTTACTTATTTTCATTTTACTGTTTATTCGTTTTCTTATTTTCATTTTATTGTTCAATAATTTTCCATTCATTCTTATTTATTTATCTCGTTGGTGTATTTTATTTATTTGCTATTCTCTTAGGTATTTCACATTTACATTAATTAATCTTCAAATCATTGGTTGCTATTTTAATCATACTAGTTTAATGTTCACCTCAGCGGTCAACTGGCTTATGTCTAAACAATGTCTACCACTGTTTTAGCCAGACTTAGTTATGAGACTTGTAATTCAGTATCCATTACGTACCGTTTATCAGTGTAATTTGTGGTAATGGACTGCCCAATGTAATTATATATATCGTCTTACTGAAAAAAATGCGGTGTAACCAAGATTTAGTTTTATAGAGTTTGTATTTAAGGATTATTCTCCTATACTTCTCTTAGATTCTGAATATATTTTTGTTTCATTATTTCAGTGCATTGTAATGTGTAGTTAGTTACACTATAGATATATAATAATTGCTTTAAGTTTGGTTGGGAGTGTGGAAGGTGTTGTGTGTGATGTACAGGTGTGTACAGGTGGTGGTTACACCTGACTTCGAGGCGGGTGTGTATAGGTGCCGGATACACCTATGGTTACAACACAGGTGTATCCGGCAGCAGTAGTAACAAAGGGGCTATATGGGCTCCGGCGGCCATGTCGTGACACCGGCCGGCAGAATCCCCCGGTGAAAAAGGGAAACAAGATGGCCGTCCCCCATTCTATATGTAAACAACTCGACCTGAAATGTTGTTTATTGGACATTTTTCTCATTAGGGAGTCGAACCCTGGTTTTGAGTTGGTGTTCAGCTACCCTGGCTGACGGCCATCACCTGTGATTCAACTGGTAGAATTAAGTGTAATAATAATAACAATAATAATAATAATAATAATAATTACAATAATAATAATAATAATAATAATAATAATAATTAACGATTTATTGAAAGAGCTTGGCAGCCAGAAGGCTGAAAATATACAGTTACATATTTGGGGAATGGGTTTCGAATTACAAATAATATACAAGTAACATAAGTGATACAAATAAGATATATAATAACTAGATGGGGAGAAGGTCATACTACAGTGCATTTCAACATAGTGACAGTGCAAGAAGTAGTATTTACTGGGAGTGAATACACTGGTTTATTACAAGTTATTGATAATTTTTACAATGGTTGGGACTGGGCTGTTCTCATAGCGATCAGTTCGTGCACCTATGGGCTGGATGCGGTTGTGGAGTCAAACAGCAATTCTCGGGCTAGGGATCTCAGGTGGTAGTAGGAGCCGGTGTCGAGGATGGTGTAGAAGCTTCTTACCAAATTTGCAGATGAGGTCGTGGTGATGGTCAGTGAGAGTCGAAAGGGTCAGTGTGTTGAGCGCTTCTTGATATGTGGAGTAGGAAGGGGAGAGAATAATCTTGCATGCCCTCTTTTGCACTTTTACTAGGTGGGCATCTTATCAAATGAACCCCTGTCCTAATGGGCCCTAGTCCTAATGGGGCCCAGTCCTATTGGGTCCCAGTTTTAATGGGCCCCAATTCTAATGGGTCACATTTCCAATGGTTCTCAGTCCTAATGAGCCTCAGTCCAAAGATACCACAGGCCTAATGGTTCCAGTCTTAATAGGCCTCAGTCTTAATGAGTCCCAATCCTGACGGCTCTCAATACTAATGGGCCTCAGTCCTAATAGTTTAAGGTTGGGACCCATTAAGGCTTGCTTCAATTTACCTTACAAGCACTGTGTTCTACCGTGTCATCCCGTGTGTGTGTGATTTCCCGTGTCAGGTGGTATAATACGCAGGTGAGTGGCTGCCAGGTAGGGTGGGTGAGGGTGGGCACCTTGATGCAGGGGAAGGTGAGTTCCTGATGCTGATTCACACCAGTGTCATGATGAGGTAATCTTATCACCTTATTAGTGTACGATGAGTGAGTGGGCGTGGTGTGGAGGGGTGGGGGCGCGTAAGGGGTAGGCAGCAAGGGGCGTGGTGTATGGTGGGTGGAGGGTAAGGGGCGTGTAGGGATAGCTAAGTGGGCGTGTTGAGTTGGGCAAGAGGGAGGCGTGGTGGGTGTAGGGGCGTGTATAGTAGGCGGGAAGTGGCGTGGCACTGTGATGGCGCGCGCCACTAATCACTCTGACCTTACTGAACACAACCCATTATACAGCATAATTAGTGTTGCTTCCGTCAGCCTCACACAGTCAAACACACTATTTACATTTTCTCTTCACATATATTTTATTTTATTCGTTTCAAGTGGGACTCGAATTTCAGCCTTGGAGTTGAAGAGGAATTTTTTTAGGAAGTTGAAAAGAAATCGTGTTTAGTTGAAGACGAATGTGTTCTTATATAAAAGTGAAGGAATTAACCAGACGTGTTTGATTGTTTGGGCGTCTCTATCTCTCACACTCGAGTCCAAGATGTCCCCCTTGAGGACGGTGTTCGTGTAGCGTCGTCAAACTCGCTCTTGGTTTTTATTCAGCAGGAAGAGCTACACCCGCCACCTGGTGTTGGCCGTGTTTGGTGACCATCTTATTAACAAGGCCGCTCTCTCGTGCCTTGTCCACACGCCACCCCCCACCTCCATATTGTACCGTTTTGTCCTGGTGTTACTACAGGCAGCGTGGTGTGGGGGGAGGGCCGCTGCTTCACATTGTTCAGTCTTTGACGTGTAACACAAAACGTGAGATGTTGTGGTCCTTCACTACCTCACAACACACACACATCTCCTAGTTACCACATGCTGTTGTTATTAAAGCTCCACCAATGAGTACGCGTCGCTGTCTCGTCCTTTGCTCCGCCGACCATTACAGTGTGTAGCTGTAGGACTCGCCGCCGTGTTTGTTTCATGTAGCGACACTAAACTCCCGGAAATTTGTAGGTGTTAAGCTGGAGCGTTTGAGCTGTTGTTGTCGTCACCTTGTTGATGTTTTGTAGGTCCGTGTTGGCTGAGGATTGTTGTTAGTGTTTCTTAAGGCATTAATAAACTAGTCATGAGGTTCTATAGGAATTATATCCTGCTGTTTTTTTTGTTCTTGTTCTTCTTATTGTTGTTGTTGTTCTTCAGTTGCATAATTCGAGTTGTGATTATCAGTAGAAGTTTGACGGGCTGGATTCTCTTATTGTTTCTTTAATTCATAAACAAGAACCGTAAACACAAGAGCAAAACAAAGACATAACAAATGAACTAAAAACAAATATATTGAAGGTTTAAATTTCTGGGATAGATTTAAATAGATCTTGGGTATATTTTCTCGTTCTTGGAGGTCAGGCCAGGCCAGGTCAGGTCATGTCATGTTAGGTGTACCGAATACGCTAGCAGAGGTGGTCAGATGCCTTGGGAATACTGCAGAGTAATTGAGGTCAGGTCAGGTGGCCTCAATACCTGCTTCAAGGTGTAATAGAGGTGAAAAATAATGGGTTTCTTGATTGGATCTGGTTAAGTCAGGTCAGGTAAAGTCAGATACAGAGGCTGGGTGTATGACTGTGGGTTGGTGGGTGTATGACTGTGGGTTGGTGGGTGTATGACTGTGGGTTGATGGGTGTATGACTGTGGGTTGGTGGGTGTATGACTGTGGGTTGATGGGTGTATGACTGTGGGTTGGTGGGTGTATGACTGTGGGTTGGTGGGTGTATGACTGACTGGGTTGGTGGGTGTATGACTGTGGGTTGGTGGGTGTATGACTGTGGGTTGGTGGGTGTATGACTTGGTGGGTGTATGACTGCGGGTTGGTGGGTGTATGACTGCGGGTTGGTGGATGTATGACTGTGGGTTGGTGGGTGTATGACTGTGGGTTGGTGGGTGTATGACTGTGGGTTGGTGAGTGTATGACTGTGGGTTGGTGGGTGTATGACTGTGATGGGTGTATGACTGTAGGTTGATGGGTGGGGTTGATGGGTGTATGACTGTGGTTGATGGGTATGCGACTGTGGGTTGATGGGTGGGTTGATGGGTGTATGACTGTGGGTTGATGTGTGCATGACTGTGGGCGACGGTGTATGACTGTGGGTTGGTGGTTGTATGACTGTGGGTTGGTGGGTGTATGACTGTGGGTTGATGGGTGTATGACTGTGGGTTGGTGGGTGTATGACTGTGGGTTGGTGGGTGTATGACTGTGGGTTGATGGGTGTATGACTGTGGGTTGGTGGGTGTATGACTGTGGGTTGGTGGGTGTATGACTGTGGGTTGATGGGTGTATGACTGCGGGTTGGTGGGTGTATGACTGCGGGTTGGTGGGTGTATGACTGTGGGTTGGTGGGTGTATGACTGTGGGTTGGTGGTTGTATGACTGTGGGTTGGTGGGTGTATGACTGTGGGTTGGTGGGTGTATGACTGTAGGTTGATGGGTGTATGACTGGGTTGGTGGGTGTATGACTGTGGGGTTGGTGGGTGTATGACTGTGGGTTGGTGGGTGTGTATGACTGTGGGTTGGTGGGTGTATGATCAGGGTTAGTGGGCAAGGACTGTGGGCTGGTGGGTGTATGACTGTGGGTTGGTGGCTGTTTGACTGTGGGTTGGTGGGTGTATGACTGTGGGTTGATGGGTGTATGACTGTGGGTTGATGGGTGTATGACTGTGGGTTGGTGGCTGTATGACTGTGGGTTGGTGGGTGTATGACTGTGGGTTGGTGGGTGTATGACTGTAGGTTGATGGGTGTATGACTGGGTTGGTGGGTGTATG
>NW_024721012.1:0-29617 GCF_018991925.1 Homarus americanus | reverse complement strand
TGTTGATGTATTGCTTATTAACCAACCTCGTAAATAATATTGAAGAGCAATACTTGTTTCATCACCTGGCTAATTAGTAAGTAAATCTGTCCAACAACAAACCATATGATAAGAGAGAGAGAGAGAGAGAGAGAGAGAGAGAGAGAGAGAGAGAGAGAGAGAGAGAGAGAGAGAGAGAGAGAGAGAGAGAGAGAGAGAGAGAGAGTGTGTAAAAACTTCAATGTCTCCTTTCCCACAGCACTACCCTCATAACCTCAACCTAACTTAACCCAACCCTAACTTAACCCAACCCAACTAACCCAACCAACCTAACCCAACCTAACTTAACCTAACCCAACTTAACTCAAACCCAACTTAACCAACCCAACTTAACCCAACCTCAACTCCAACTCAACTTAACCCAACCTATCTCAATCTTCAACTTAACCCAATTTAATCCTAACCTAATCTCAACCTATTTTAACCTGAACTAGCCTGATTTTAACTTAAACCACCCCTAACTTAGTCCAGATTTTAAGACATGAAGAAGGTTAGGTTTGGTTAGGTTAGTTAGCTTGGCTTCTTGATAGGTTGCTAGGCTACATTATGATTGTTATGTGGGGTGATTAAGTTAAATCAGCGTGGTATGTTAAGTCAGCTTAGGATTAGTTAGGTAGGTACAATTAGACAGGTTACCTCACCCCAGCAGTCACACAGCCACCTGATACACTGACCACAGCACAACCCGGAAATAAAACAAACAATGACCAAAACATAACCCTTGAAATAAAACATAAATAAAACACTAGAGCGGTCCTAAATTAGTTGAATAACCTCAAAGAAAAAAAAATTGAATTTCGTTTTTTTTCTTGAGCGATTAACACGATATCCTAAATGACCAGAGTATATTATTACGGGAGGCCAAGAGAGATAGTTTGTTTAACGAGGTTGAGGTGGGGGTGGGGTTGGGAGGAAGGAAAAGGGGAGAGGGGATGGGATGGAAAAGAGGGAATGGAGAAAACGGAAAGGAGATAAGTAGAGGAAAGGAAGTGATGGTAGAGAGAGGGGGAAAGGATAGGTAGGGGAGGGAGGAGTAGGTAGGGGAGGAGGGATAGGTAGAGGAAAGAGTAGAAGGAAGGGCGGGAGGGTTAAGAGGAGTGGATGAAAGAGAGATCTTTTTAATATATTTTTCAACGACGTTTCATATCGACTTTTTCCTCATCAAGTTCTATAACATAAGAGGTAACGATAAGGCCACACGTTAGCGGTGGCTACACGCAGAACAGAGGGCCACACACAGCAACTAGCACACAGAACAGAGGGCCACACAGCACAAGACACACATAACAGAGGGCCACACACAGCAACGAGCCACACAGAACAGAGGGCCACACACAGCAATAAGCACACATAACAGAGGGACACACACACAAAGAGCTACACGCAGATCAGAGGGCCACACACAGCAACGAGCCACAGAGCAGAGGGCCACACACAGCAACGAGCCACACAGAACAGAGGCCACACACAGCAATAAGACACACATAACAGAGGGCCACACACACACAAAGAGCCACACGCAGAACAGAGGGCCACACCAAACAGAAGGCCCCACACCACACACACACACACACACACACCCAAACTTTTTTCCCGTAATGAATTTTGTCTGACAGTCCTCACGCTATAAATTGAATTATTTGTTTTTACAAATAACCACAAAAATGTTGCTTTAAACCAATATAAACCGGGGATTTTGTTACTGGGTCACCGAAAACAATGTCCAGGTTTAAAATGGCTGAAAATTTATCTGGAACCTTTCGATAAACCAAAAGGTAATTTTTTTATAAACTTATTACGCACCAAACTACATAACTGCCATAGATAGTCTGTCAGGTTAATTAGCTGACTTACATGCATACATACATACATTACATACATCACATATCATATATATTACATACATTACATACATACTGTATATACATATACATATACATACATATATACATTACACACACACACACACACACCATACATACATACATAATAAACTGCCCTCGTATAACGAGGATGGCTGGCCCAAGGGCCACCTCGGCGTGAATTTGTTAAGGTAGAAGCTGTCGCCAACACAACAACCATAACCCCGAGTTAACGAGCTGCACGCGACCCAGTGTTTACAGAAGCCAATGCCAACACAACAACCACACCCTGAGTTAACGAGCTGCATGACCCAGTGTTTAGTGCAGAAGGTCGCCAACACAACAACCACACCCTGAGTTAACGAGCTGCATGACCCAGCGTTTAGGGTGTAGAAGCTGTTGCAACACAACAACCACCCCTGAGTTAACGAGCTGCATACACCAGTATTTGGTAGAAGCTGTCGCCAACACAACAACCACACCCTGAGTTAACGAGCTGCATGACCCAGTGTTTAAGGTGCAGAAAGGTCAACACAACAACCACACACCCTGAGTTAACGAGCTGCATGACCAGTGTTTAGGTGTAGAAGCTGTCGCCAACACAACAACAACCACCCCTGAGTTAACGAGCTGCATGACCCAAAGGTTTAGGGTGAAGCTGTCGCCAACACAACAAACCACACTCTGAGTTAACGAGCTGCATGACCCAGTCGTTTAGGTGGTAGCTGTCGCCAACACAACAACCACACCCTGAGTTAACGAGCTGCATGACCCAGTGTTTAAGGTAGAAGCTGTCGCCAACACAACAACCACACCCCTGAGTTAACGAGCTGCATGACCCAGTGTTTATGTAGAGCTGTCGCCAACACAACAACCACAACCCTGAGTTAACGAGCTGCATGACCCAGTGTTTAGGGTGGTAGAGCTGTCACCACAACAACCACACCCTGAGTTAACGAGCTGCATGACCCGCGTTTAGGTGTAGAAGCTGTCGCCAACACAATAACCACACCCCTGAGTTAACGAGCCGATGACCCAGCATTAAGGGTGCAGAAGCTGTCGCCAACACACAACAACCACACCCCTGAGTTAACGAGCTGCATGACCCAGTGTTTAGGGTGGAGCTGTCGCCAACACAACAACCACACCCTGAGTTAACGAGCTGCATGACCCAGTGTTTAGGTGTAGAACCGTCGCCAACACAACAACCACACCCTGAGTTAACGAGTTGCATGACCCAGTGTCAAGAACAGTCCAAAGACCGGACACAACTCACAACTGCACTGGCTAACCACATCTCAAAAACCCGATCTGAAATCGATCATCCAGGTCCCCACTACAAGGCAGACAGAGGCAAATGGCGTAAAGTAATTGTCCATAGTTTCACACCTGCCCGGGATCGAACCTGGGTCCACTAGGGGCTAGAGGCGAGTATGTTGACCAACTAACAGACAGACAGACAGCAGATACATTTTTCCATAATAAATAATTAAAACTCTAAGGAACACGGCGCCATATTCCACTACCTAACGAATTGTTTTTTATCAATATCTGCTGTAGAGTTCTGTGTGGCACCACATTTGACACCATTGGCACCATTTGACACCTGCCTGACACCATTTGCCATTCACGGAGGAGATTAAGGGTTTTAATAATAATTTACTCTAATTTGTTTTATTAGTGATAATCTGATATATTTTGTAATGATATCAAAAGGTTGCACCTCGATATCGTAGCGTTTAAATTCCGATAATACACCGATTACAATTCATATCATACCAGTTAAAGTCCCGATATCTAACAGTTAAAGCCCCGATATCAACCAGTTAAAGCACTGATATCGTACCAGCTAAAAACACCGATATCATAAATAGCTAAAGCCCCGATATCGTACCAGCTAAAAGCCACTGATATATCGTACCAGCAAAAACACCGATATCGTAACAGTTAAAGACCCCGATATCGTAACAGTTAAAGCCCCGATATCGTCACGCTATCCCTAAACATATCGTAACTGCTCAGTGACCCGATATATTACCTAATATTACCGAAATATTATTTCATTTACCAACTTTCAGTATAAACAATATAGGTGGTGGTGGTGGAAGGGTGGTGGTAATGGTGGTAATGGTATGGTAGAAACATAGTGATTCTAAATAACTATAAAATCAATTAAGGAATCTGAAAATTGCAACACACACACACACACACATACCATCCATTTATACGTACATACATAGTGTAGATGAGGTCTGGCTGTAATCCAGCCAATGTAAAGTTCTGAGAGCGTGAGAACATGTACACAGTGAAGGGCAAATGGCGAGACAACAGCACACACACACACACACACACACACACACACACACACACACACACACACACACACACACACTGTACACCACCATCAACACACACACACACACACACACCACCATCAACACACACACACACCACACCACCACAACACACACACACACTGACACCACCAACAACACACAACACACACACACACACCACAACACACACACACACACACTGTACACCACCATCAACACACACACACACACTCCACACCACCAACACACACACACACTGTACACCACCATCAACACACACACACACACTGTACACCACCAACAACACACACACACACTGTACACCACCATCACACACACACTGTACACACCATCAACACACACACACACACTGTACACCACCATCAACACACACACACACTGTACACCACCATCAACACACACACACACACCACACCACCATCAACACACACACACACTGTACACCACCTAACACACACACACACACCACCATCAACACACACACACACTGTACACCACCATCAACACACACACACACTGTACACCACCATCAACACACACACACACACTGTACACCACCATCAACACACACATACACACTGTACACCACCATCAACACACACACACACACTGTACACCACCATCAACACACACACACACACTGTACACCACCATCAACACACACACACTGCACAACCACATCAACACACACACACACTGTACACCACCATCAACACACACACACACTGTACACCACCATCAACACACACACACAGGTACACACACTGTACACCACCATCAACACACACACACACACACTGTACACCACCATCAACACACACACACACACTGTACACCACCATCAACACACACACACACTGTACACCACCATCAACACACACACACACTACAGTACACCACCATCAACACACACACACACTGCACACCACCATCAACACACACACACTGTACACCACCATCAACAACACACACACACACACACTGCACACCACCATCAACACACACACACACACTGCACACCACCATCAACACACACACACACTGCACACCAATCAACACACACACACACTGTACACCACCATCAACACACACACACACAGCACACCACCATCAACACACACACACACACTGTACACCACCATCAACACACACACACACACTGTACACCACCATCAACACACACACACACACTGCACACCACCATCAACACACACACACACTGTACACCACCATCAACACACACACACACTGTACACCACCATCAACACACACACACACTGTACACCACCATCAACACACACACACTGTACACCACCACACACACACACACTGCACACCACCATCAACACACACACAACACTGTACACCACCATCAACACACACACACTGTACACCACCATCAACACACACACACACTGTACACCACCATCAACACACACACACACTGTACACCACCATCAACACACACACAGTGTACACACTGTACACCACCATCAACACACACACACACTGTACACCACCATCATAACATAATTGTTGCCCCTCGTGTAACGAGGATGGCCGGCAGTAGAGCCACCTCGGCGTGAATTTGTTTAAGGTGTAGAAGCTGTCGCCAACACAACAACCACACCTGAGTTAACGAGCTGCATGACCCAGTGTTTTAGGTGAAGCCGTCGCCAACACAACAACCACACCCTGAGTTAACGAGTTGCATGACCCAGTGTTTATGTAGAAGCTGTCGCCAACACAACAACCACACCCCTGGAGTTAACGAGCTGCATGACCCAGTGTTTTGGTGTAGAAGCTGTCGCCAACACAACAACCACACCCTGAGTTAACGAGCTGCATGACCCAGTGTTTAGGGTGGAAGCTGTCGCCAACACAACAACCACACCCTGAGTTAACGAGTTGCATGACCCAGTGTTTAAGGTGTAGAAGCTGTCGCCAACACAACAACCACACCCTGAGTTAACGAGCTGCGACCCAGTGTTAGGGTGTAGAAGCTGTCGCCAACACAACAACCACACCCCTGAGTTAACGAGTTGATGACCCAGTGTCAAGGAGTAGTCCGAGAAGACCGGACAACTAGCCAACTGTACTGGCTAACCATTACCCGGAATTCGATCCGCAAATCGATTAACATCCAGGTCCCAATTAATGCTGGGTAAGAGGCAAATGGCGTTAAGAACTTGCCCATAGTTTCACCCCTGCCCGGGGATCGAACCCAGGTCCGCTCGCTTGCGAGGGTGAGAATACTGACCATTACACCACAGGTCGCCATCAACACACACATACACACACACACACTACAACTACTTTGTCACCGGAATCGAGTATGACGACCATCCAGCTATGATACAGTGATATGAACTATTAGGGATGTCACCAGGTTGGCTGAGTTTTGAGGTGACTAAAGAGGCCGATACGGTACCGCAGAGTCGTTCACAGATGTTGCACACGTGGAGGGCTGCATCAGTGCGGAGGGCGGTGGCAGCGTCTTTCGGGCGTTGGCGTTTGTCTGCTCGGTTTGCAGTTGGCCAACTAGAAAGTATTGACACCTTTTCCGGGTGGTGCCCTCCAAGCGTTACGATGTGGAGTATTTGTCTCCCAGGTTAAGGGTCTATTTGGCACTTTTCAGGTTTGTCTTAAGACTATCCTTATACCTTTCAATTGCCCGAAGGCATTACGTTTACTATTCGTGAGGTGACTGTAGTAAAGTACTGCTTTGGCAGTCTACTGTCGTTCATGCCGGTACATGGCCAATCCAACGTAGTTGTACATGGATAACGGTAGACTGATTCCTACAGTTGGTGCAGCATGATTGGCATTTGTTCTCTTGTCTTCCAGCGAACTGGAGATGGACGGCGTTGGAAAGTTTTCGTGCCTTGAGGTGCTTCTTGTATGTGACCCACGTCTCACTGCTATAGCAGGGTGGGGAGGACCACTGTCCGATATACATGCAGCTGAGATAATTTCAGCTCCCTACAGCTGAATACACGGTTTCGAGTTCGCCGAGTCTGCCAAAGGCTTGAGATGCACATCTAATCCGATGTTGAATCTTCCATCGATGTCGGCGGTGGTGACAGGTGGGAGCCGAGATACCAAAAGTGGGTAACATTAGAGAGAGAAACCGTTAAGCTGGATGGATGGTGGAGGTGTGGCTGAACCAAGGGCAGGATTAAAGAGAATCTGATCTTACGTACGTTCATCTCAAGGCCGAAGTGTGCATACGCATCTGCGTAGGTGTTCAAGATTTCTGTATGCACTGATGAAAAAGGTATGACGTGAGTGATTCAGTGGGACCTGGAGCGTCATGAGGCGCTCGTTGATCCCAATAGGCATTTCAGTTAGCCTGTGTAGGATGCGCTGGCGGATGGCAAAGCCAACTCCAAAAATTCTTTCTCTCCGCAGCCAGACCCTGTTCTGTGAGTCGACCCTCGTCTGGGAGCCGGGACTCACTAATGGCCACTCTGTCGATGTTATACCTAGCCAGCTCTTTTACCACAAGGGCAGTTCTTCTTTCAGGACGCTCATTTGTGCCAGTATCCAGAAGGGTTCTGACATTCCATGCAGCGACCATAAGAGGTTGTATAGTTTGCTTTTGTTTTGATCTGCGATTTTGATGGTGTTTTCGACTGCATAAGGATGACATTACTGGGTGCGGTTGCCCAGTCAGGTTTTTTTTTTAGTCAGGCTATGTTTAGAGCACCTTTTCTAGCCTCCTCCCCATGTGGGGTGAGCAGAGTGGCTCCTCGAAAGGGCTGCTCAGTCACACAGACAGGACCGGATTGTACTGCTGCCTAGATCCCAGGCATAAACGGCCATCTTATCTGTGCCGTCCATGTGCAGAGTGTACTAGAGACTCTCGGCAGTCATCTCTGCCTGTCCCTGTCGCCACTCGTCCGTCACCATAGGACTTTGAGTATAAGGGTTTTGATGATGATGAGAGGTATGATGAGCTGGATGATGGCTGCACACACACACACACACACACAACAACACACACACACACACAACACACATATATGAACCCTTCACATGATAGTTACAAATTAATATGTTTTAGGGGTCCAGAAAACACGTGATAAATGATTCGATACTCTGATGTTTACGAACGAGAGAGAGAGAGAGGGGGGTGACAAGGGAAGAGGACGAGAGGAAGAAGAGGGATTAGATGGAGAGGGGGGGACGAGGGAAGGAGGGAGGAGGAGAGGAACGAAGGTAAGAAGGGGGATGAAGGAGAGGAGAATATTAGGGAGGAGGGGAAGAGGGGGGAAGGGAGTAGGGAGGGAAGTAGGGAGGGAGAGAGTAGGGAGGAAGAAAGTAGGGAGGAAGAAAGTAGGAGGAGGAGAGTAGGGAGGAAGAGAGTAGGGAGGAAGAGTAGTGAACTATTAAAGAACAAAGGAAATGTCTCTTTGTTTTATCTCAAGACAGTAGAGCCATTACTCAGCCATATGTCTAACTGCCATCCTCACTCAGTTATTATGTCTCACTACCACCCTCAGTCAGCCATTATGTCTCACTACCACCCTCACTCAGCCATATGTCTCCCTGCCACCCTCAGTCAGCCATTGCCTCACTACCACCCTCAGTCAGCCATTATGTCTCACTACCACCCTCAGTCAGCCATTATGTCTCACTGCCACCCTCAGTCAGCCATTATGTCTCACTACCACCCTCACTCAGCCATATGTCTCACTACCACCCTCAGTCAGCCATTATGTCTCACTACCACCCTCAGTCAGCCATTATGTCTCACTGCCACCCTCAGTCAGCCATTGTCTCACACACCTCAGTCAGCCATTATGTCTCACTACCACCCTCACCAGCCATATGTCCACTGCCACCCCAGTCAGCCATTGCCTCACTACCACCCTCAGTCAGCCATTATGTCTCACTACCACCTCAACCAGTTATTATGTCTCACTACCACCTCAGTCAGCCATTACCCCACTGCCACCCCAGTCAGCCATTGTCTCACTGCCACCCTCAGTCAGCCATTATGTCTCACCTCAGTCAGCCATTATGTCTCACTACCACCCTCAGTCAGCCATTATGTCTCACTGCCACCTCAGTCAGCCATTATGTCTCACTACCACCCCCAGTCAGCCATAATGTCTCACTACCACCCCAGTCAGCTATTATGTCCACACCACCTCAGTCCCATTATGTCTCACTGCCACCCTCAGTCAGCCATTATGTCTCACTGCCACCCTCAGTCAGCCATTATGTTCACTGCCACCTCACTCAGCCATTATAGTCTCACTGCCACCCCCACTCAGCCATTATGTTCACTGTCTCCCCACTCAACCATTATGTCTCACTACCATCCTCACTCAGCCATTATGTCTCACTGGCTTGTAAGACCCATTAATCTTGTTCAAATCTCTCTCATCATTTGCGTGATGGATTATGATTGGTTGAGAGCTGCCACACACCAGGGGTGAGGGGAAGGGGGAAGGGGGAGGTGAGGGGGAGGGTGAGGGGAGGTGAGGGGGAGGTGAGGTTGCCACTCTAAGTCAGGGAAGAGCCACGACGGTAATGATTCAACCATCTAAGTGCCTCGTTCTGGTTGTGTTCCTGCCGCGGTAAGTGAGAGTCAAGATCTTTTTCAGGGGGAGGGAGGGGAGGGGAGGAGAGGAGAGGAGGAAAGGAGAGGAGGGGAGGAGAGGAGGAGGAAAGGAGAGGAGGGGAGGGGAGGGAAGGTAGAGGAGAGGAGAGGAAAGGAGAGGAGGGGAGGGGAGAGGATCGTTGTGGTGAGGAAGGAGAGAGAGAGAGAGGTCAGGAAATTCGTGTTTATTTATGAATTAATAATATTTCTCTCCGCAACACACACACACACACACACACACACACACACACACACACACACACACACACACACACACTCCAACGAAAGATAAAAAAGTCTTCATATTCCCCAAAACAACAACAAAATTAAAGCAACAAAAAACAAACACGAAATTTGTTTGTTCTATGAGTTTATTTGTTTGGTGGGTACATGAGAAGGGTCCATAAGGGTGAAAACAAAACAAAAATAGTTGAGTTTTTTTTTTTTTGCTAGTGTGTGTGAAGTGTAAAAACCGTCAGCCTTCGATATATATTATATTTGTCTGTTTTGTTTACAGGAGATACGCCTAAAAAAATAAAAACACAAATCAGGGAAATAAACAAATTACGCGGAAACAAGAAATTACGGGAAATAAGATAAATTACAGGGGAATAAGAGAAATTACGTAAATAGAAATTACACGGGAAATAAGAGAAATTACACGGGAAATAAGATAAATTACACGGGAAATAAGAGAAATTACACGGGAAATAAGAGAAATTACAAGGAAATAAGAGAAACATACAGAAATAAGAGAAATTACACGGGAAATAAGAGAAATTACACGGAAATAAGAGAAATTAAGGGAAATAAGAGAAATTACACGGGAAATAAAAACAAACTCCACGAAAAAAAAAAGGAAATTAACCAAAAATACGCGGGAAATAAAATCGATATCACAGTTACTTTTTTTTTTTCCATCACAACAAAAACAACAAGTATAACAATTCTTCACTGTCAAAACATTCCATCCAGTGTTATGATTTATGGACCAAAATTACCCCCCCACCCCCACACAACCTGTAATTGAAAAGGTAATTCTAGGGTAATTTTTTTTTCCCCAGGTAAACAAACGAGCCAGAGTACAACAAACTATTACTAATGATCTTGTTTACCACAATAATCAATTAATGACTGACACCTGAGCATTTTTTTATCATTTTTCATTTTGTCTAATTTTCAATTTTATTTTATTTACGTATTTTTTTTGGGGTGACGTGTGGTGAGGGGTTTGGGGGTAATGGTGTGACGTGGTGAGGGGGGTGGATGGTGTGACGTGTAGAGGGGGGTAATGTGTGACGTGGTGAGGGGGGTAATGGTGTGACGTGTGGTGAGGGGGGGGGGGGCAGGAGGGGTGAGGTGAAGGGTTGGAGATGACGGAGGAATGCAGAACCATATAGACAGACACTAAGACAGACAGACAGACAGACACTAAGACAGACAGACAGACAGACACTAAGACAGACAGACAGACAGACACTAAGACAGACAGACACTAAGACAGACAGACAGACAGACAGACACAAGACAGACAGACAGACAGACAGAGACAGACAGACACTAAGACAGACAGACAGACAGACACTAAGACAGACAGACAGACAGACAGACACTAAGACAGACAGACAGACAGACAGACACTAAGACAGACAGACAGACAGACAGACAGACAGACACTAAGACAGACAGACACTAAGACAGACAGACAGACAGACACACACACACACACACCTCTTTTATAACGACTACGCAATTTCCTTCATCTCTCAGACGTGACTCTACAACCCTTCTGTTTTAATAAGCGACTGTGTGTGTGTGTGTGTGTGTGTGTGTGTGGTGTGTTTGTGACCCACGAACAAACTACTTGAGAAAATTTATTCACCACTCGTCCACTGACGGAAAGTTGTCACTCATAGAGCTCTGTTGTACACGGGTGGGTCTGTTGTACACGGGTGGGTCTGTTGTACACGGTGGGTCTGCTGTACACGGGTGGGTCTGTAGCACACGGTGGGGTCTTTTGTACACGGGAGTCTCATATACACGAGGGTCTCTAGATACACGGGAGTCTCTTTATACACGGAGTCTCTTATACACGGGAGTCTCTTATACACGGGAGTTCTTATACACGGGAGTCTCTTATACACGGGAGTCTCTTATACACGGGAGTCTCTTATACACGGAGTCTCTGTATACACAGGGAGTCTCTCTTATACACGGGAGTCTCTATACACGGGAGTTCTTATACACGGAGTCTCTTATACACGGAGACTTTATAAACGGGAGACTTTATACACGGGAGTCTTTATACACGGAGACTCTTATACACGGGAGTCTCTTTATACACGGAGACTCCTTATACACGGGAGTCTCTTTATACACGGGAGTCTCGTATACACGGGAGAGTCTCTTATACACGGGAGTCTCTTATACACGGAGACTCTTATACACGGAGACTCTTATACACGGGGGTCTTTATACACGGGAGACTTATACACGGGGAGTCTCTTATACACGGGGAGTCTCTTATACACGGGAGACTCTTATACACGGGAGTCTCTTATACACAGGAGACTCTATACACGAGTCTCTTATACACGGGGTCTCTTATACACGGGAGACTCTTATACACAAGGTCTCTTTATACACGGAGTCTCTTATACACGGGAGACTTATACACGTGGTCCTCTTATACACGGGAGACTCTTATGGGAGTCTCTTATACACGGGAGACTCTTATACACGGGAGACTCTTATACACGGGAGACTCTTATACACGGGAGACTCTTATACGGAGACTCTTATACAGGGGACTCTTATACACGGGAGTCTCTTATACACGGGAGACTCTCTTATACACGGGGACTCTTATACGGGGACTCTTATACAGGAGACTCTTATACACGGGAGACTCTTATACACGGGAGACTCTTATACACAGGGAGACTCTTATACAGGAGACTCTTATACACGGGAGTCTCTTATACGAGTCTCTTATACACGGGAGACTCTTATACACGGGGGACTCTCTTATACACGGGAGACTCTTATACACGGGAGACTCTTATACACGGGAGACTCTTATACACGGAGACTTTTACACGGGAGACTCTTATACACGGGAGACTCTTATACGGGAGACTCTTATACACGGAGACTCTTATACACGGGGACTCTTATACAGGGGACTCTTATACACGGGGACTCTTATACACGGGGACTCTTATACACACGGAGACTCTTATACACGGGAGACTCTTATACACGGGAGACTCTCTTATACAGGAGACTCTTATACACGGGGACTCTTATACACGGGAGACTTCTTATACACGGGGACTCTTATACACGGGGGACTCTTATACACGGGGACTCTTATACACGGGGACTCTATACGGGGACTCTATGCCACAGGAGACTCTTATACAGGGGACTCTTATACACGGGAGACTCTTATACACGGGGGACTCTTATACACGGGAGACTCTTATACACGGGGACTCTTATACACGGGGACTCTTATACACGGGGACTCTTATACACGGGAACTCTTATACACGGGGGACTCTTATACACGGGAGACTCTGATACACGGGAGACTCTTATACACGGGGACTCTTATACACGGGAGACTCTTATACACGGGAGACTCTTATACACGGGAGACTCTTATACCGGGAGACTCTTATACACAGGAGACTCTTATACACGGGAGACTCTTATACAGGGGACTCTTATACACGGGAGACTCTTATACACGGGGGACTCTTATACGGGGACTCTTATACACGGGGACTCTATACACGGGGACCTTATACACGGGGACTCTTATACACGGGGGACTCTTATGCACAGGGACTCTTATACAGGGGACTCTTATACACGGGGGACTCTTATACAGGAGACTTATACACGGGAACTTATACACGGGAGACCTCTATACACAGGGGACTCTTATACACGGGGGACTCTTATACACGGGGACTCTTATACACAGGGGACTCTTTATACACGGGGACTCTTATACACAGGGGACTCTTATACACGGGGACTCTTATACACAGGGGACTCTTATACACGGGGACTCTTATACACGGGACTCTTATACACGGGGACTCTTATACACGGGAGACTCTTATACGGGACTCTTATACACGGAGACTCTTATACACGGGGACTCTTATACACGGGGACTCTTATACACGGGGAACTCTTATACGGGGACTCTCTTATACAGGGGACTCTTATACTCTTATACACGGGGACTCTTATACACGGGAGACTCTTATACGGGCTCTTATACACGGGAGACTCTTATACACGGGAGACTCTTATACACGGGAGACTCTATACAGGAGTCTCTTATACACAGTCTCTTATACAGGAGTCTCATATACACGGGAGTCTCTTATACACGGGAGTCTCTTATACAGGAGTCTCTTATACACGAGGAGTCTCTTATACACGAGGACTCTCTTATACACGGGAGACTCTTATACACAGGAGTCTCTTATACACGGGGAACTCTGCCACAGGGGACTCTTATACACGGGAGTCTCTTATACACGGGGTCTCTTATACAGGAGTCTCTATACACGGGAGTCTCTTATACACGGAGTCTCTTATACAGGAGTCTCTTATACACGGGGTCTCTTATACAGGTCTCTTATACAGGGTCTCTTATACACGGGAGTCTCTTATACACGGGAGTCTCTTATACACGGGAGACTCTTATACACGGGGGACTCTTATACACGGGAGACTCTGTAAAGCTCACCAGAACGCCTTGCTTAATGTCACTGGATTGATTGATCAGTTATTTCTGTTCGTGACATTTTTCTTCTGCCAGCCTAGAGGTCAGTGTCGTCTGCAGCCTCCTGAGAGGTCTAATCATGGTAGTGAGAGGTCTAATCATGGTAGTGAGGGGTCTAATCATGGTAGTGAGAGGTCTAATCATGGTAGTGAGAGGTCTAATCATGGTAGTGGGGATCATGGTAGTGAGAGGTCTAATCATGGTAGTGAGGGTCTAATCATGGTAGTGAGGGTCTAATCATGTAGTGAGAGGTCTAATCATGGTAGTGAGAGGTCTAATCATGGTAGTGAGGGGTCAATCATGGTAGTGAGAGGTCTAATCTGTGAGGGAGGTCTAATCATGGTAGTGAGGGTCTAATCATGGTAGTGAGAGGTCTAATCATGGTAGTGAGGTCTAATCATGGTAGTGAGAGGTCTAATCATGGTAGTGGGGTCCTAATCATGGTAGTGAGGTCTAATCATGGTAGTGGAGGGTCTAATCATGGTAGTGAGAGGTCTAATCATGGTAGTGGGGGTCTAATCATGGTAGTGAGGTCTGTCTGAATCTGGTAGTGAGGGGTCTAATCATGGTAGTGAGAGGTCTAATCATGGTAGTGAGAGGTCTAATCATGGTAGTGGGGGCTAATCATGGTGGTGGGGAGTCTAATCATGGTAGTGGGGGTCTAATCATGGTAGTGAGAGTCTAATCATGGTGGTGAGTTCTAATCATGGTAGTGAGAGAGGTCTAATCATGGTGGTGAGGTCTAATCATGGTAGTGAGGAGGTCTAATCATGGTGAGTGAGAGGTCTAATCATGGTAGTGAGAGGTCTAATCATGGTAGAGAGGTCTAATCATGGTAGTGAGGGTCTAATCATGGTAGTGAGATCTAATCATGGTAGTGAGGTCTAATCATGGTAGTAAAGGTCTAATCATGGTAGTGAGCTAATCATGGTAGTGAGGTCTAATCATGGTAGTGAGAGAGGTCAATCATGGTAGTGAGAGGTCTAATCATGGTAGTGAGAGGTCTAATCATGGTAGTGAGAGGTCTAATCGTGGTAGTGAGAGGTCTAATCATGGTAGTGAGGTCTAATCATGGTAGTGGGGGTCTAATCATGGTAGTGAGAGGTCTAATCGTGGTAGTGAGAGGTCTAATCATGGTAGTGAGGTCTAATCATGGTAGCAACACCTGGAGGTGGCCATAGAGCAGGAGGTGGCCATAGGGTGGAGGTGGCCATAGGGTGGAGGTGGCCATAGAGCCGGAGGTGGCCATAGGGTGGAGGTGGCCAGGGTGGAGATGACCACTCCTCCTCTCCTCCCACCCTCACCCTCCTCCCACCCCTCCACCCCTCAGCAGGAGGGAGAGGACACGCAGCAGGAGCAGAGGGACGCAGCAGCAGAGCAAGAGGGACGCAGCAGCAGAGCAGAGAGGGACACCAGCAGCAGCAGCAGGAGAGGACGCAGCAGCAGCAGCAGGAGAGGACGCAGCAGCAGCAGCAAGAGAGGACGCAGCAGCAGCAGCAGGAGAGGACGCAGCAGCAGCAGCAGGAGAGACGCAGCAGGAGAGCAGGAGGACGCAGCAGCAGCAGCAGGAGAGGCACGCAGCAGCAGCAAGAGAGGACGGCAGCAGCAGCAGGAGAGACGCAGCAGCAGGAGAGGACGCAGCAGCAGCAGCAGGAGAGACGCAGCAGCGCGAGAGGACGCAGCAGCAGCAGGAGGACGCAGCAGCAGCAGCAGGAGAGCAGCAGCAGGAGAGACGCAGCAGCAGGAGAGGACGCAGCAGCAGCAGGAGAGGACGCAGCAGCAGCAGCAGCAGGAGAGGACGCAGCAGCAGCAGGAGAAAGCAGCAGCAGCAGCAGGAGAGGACGGCAGCAGCAGCAGGAGAGGACGCAGCAGCAGCGGCAAGAGAGGACGCAGCAGCAGCAGCAGGAGAGGACGCAGCAGCAAGAGAAGACGCAGCAGCAGCAGCAGCAGCAAGAAGATGACCCGCAGCAGCAGCAAGCGATGACCCGCAGCAGCCAAGCGATAACGCAGCCAGAGATTAACCCCCCGCAGCAACATTTATACGACGCAACATCAACAGCAGCACTTGCTAACACGACAGCCGACACCCTTAACATCAACCCGACACCGCAACAGCAACATATGACCCGCAGCAGCAGCCAAGCGATATTAACGCAGCAACCGCAGGAGATAAACCAACAGCAGCAGGCGACATAACGCCGCAGCAGCAGAGATATTAACCGCAGCCGCAACAGCAGCGAAGCAACACCCAGCAGCAGCAACATTAACCTACGCAGCAACAGCCATGAATTAACCAGCAGCAGCATGATGACACACCAGCAGCAGGAGAGAGAACAGCAGCAGCAGCAGGAGAGGCCGCAGCAGCAGCAGCAGGAGAGGACGCAGCAGCAGCAGGAGAGGACGCAGCAGCAGCAGGAGAGGACGCAGCAGCAACAGGAGAGGACGCAGCAGCAGCAGGAGGACGCAGCAGCAGCAGCAGGAGAGGACGCAGCAGCAGCAGGAGAGGACGCAGCAGCAGCAGCAGGAGAGGACGCAGCAGCAGGAGAGAACGCAGCAGCAGCAGCAGCAGGAGAGGACGCAGCAGCAGCAGCAGGAGAGGACGCAGCAGCAGCAGAGGAGAGGACGCAGCAGCAGCAGGAGAGGACCGCAGCAGCAGCAGCAGGAGAGGACGCAGCAGCAGCAGGAGAGGACGCAGCAGCAGCAACAGGAGGCGCAGCACGCAGGAGAGGACCGCAGCAGCAGCAGGAGAGGACGCAGCAGCAGCAGCAGGAGAGACGCAGCAGCAGGAGCAAGAGAGTGACGCAGCAGCAGCAGCAGGAGAGACGCCAGCAGCAGGAGAGGACGCAGCAGCAGCAGCAGCAGGAGAGGACGCAGCAGCAGCAGGAAGGACGCCGGCAGCAGCAGCAGGAGAGTGACAGCAGCAGCAGCAGGAAGACGCAGCAGCAGTAGCAGCAGGAGAGGACCAGCAAGCAGCGCAGGAGAGACGCAGCAGCAGCAGCAGAGAGGACGCAGCAGCAGCAGGAGAGACGCAGCAGCAGCAGCAGGAGGAGGACGCAGCAGCAGCAGGAGAGTGACGCAGCAGCAGCAGGAGAGACGCAGCAGCAGGAGGACGCAGCAAAGCAGCAGGAGACGCAGCAGCAGCAGCAGGAGAGGACGCAGCAGCAGCAGCAAGAGAGGATGCAGCATCAGCAGCAGCAGTGGAGAGGACGCAGCAGCAGCAGCAGGAGAGGACGCAGCAGCAGCAGCAGGAGAGGACGCAGCAGCAGCAGCAGAGAGGACGCAGCAGCAGCAGCAGGAGAGGACGCAGCAGCAGCAGCAGGAGAGGACGCAGCAGCAGAGAGAGACGCAGCAGCAGCAGCAAGAGAGGACGCAGCATCAGCAGCAGGAGGACGCAGCAGCAGCAGGAGAGGACGCAGCAAGAGAGACGCAGCAGCAGAAGAGGACGCAGCACAAAACCCACAAACCCAAAGCAGCAGCAGGAGAGGACGCAGCAGCAGCAGCACAGGAGAGACGGCAGCAGCAGCAGCAGGAGAGGACGCAGCAGCAGCAGGAGAGACGCAGCAGCAGCCAGCAACAGCAGCAGCAGGAGGACGCAGCAGCAGCAGCAAAGAGAGGACGCACAGCAGCAGAGAGGACCGCAGCAAAGAGACCCCAGAGAGGAGCAGCAGCAGCAGGAGAGACGCAGCACGAGCGCAGAAACGCAACAGCAGCAGAGAACGCAGCAGCAGGAGAGGACGCAGCAGCGACAGAGAGGACGCAGCAGCAGCAGCAGCAGCAGCAGGAGAGGACGCAGCAGCAGCAGCAGCAGGAGAGACGCAGCAGCAGCAGCAGGAGAGGACGCAGCAGCAGCAGAAAGAGAGGACGCAGCATCAGCAGCAGGAGGACGCAGCAGCAGCAGCAGGAGAGACGCAGCAGCAGCAGCAAGAGAGGACGCAGCATCAGCAGCAGGAGAGGACGCAGCAGCAGCAGCAGGAGAGACGCAGCATCAGCAGCAGGAGAGGACGCAGCAGCAGCAGCAGGAGAGGACGCAGCAGCAGCAGCAAGAGAGGACGCAGCATCAGCAGCAGGAGAGGACGCAGCAGCAGCAGCAGGAGAGGACGCAGCATCAGCAGCAGGAGAGGACGGCAGCAGCAGCAGGAGAGGACGCAGCAGCAGCAGCAAGAGAGGACGCAGCATCAGCAGCAGGAGAGGACGCAGCAGTAGTGGGCCAGACTCAGGATTAACTTACTCTCGTTTTACACCACAATGTTGATGAGATTTAGGCGTTTTAATAATGGCAGGCCAGGTGCACCTGCAGGCCAGTGACCCAGTGCAGGCCAAGTGCAGGCCAATGTGACCAGTGTAAGGCCAGTGTAACCCATGCAGGCCAGTGTACCCCAGTGCAGGCCACCCAGTGTAAGCCTGAACGGCAGCGCAGGCCAGTGTGACCCAGTGCAGGCCAGTGTGACCCAGTGCAGGCCAGTGTGACCAGTGCAGGCCAGTGACCCAGTGTAGGCCAGTGTGACCCAGTGCAGGCCAGTAATCGCAGCCAGTGTGACCCAGTGCAGGCCATGTGACCTAGTGCAGGCCAGTGTAAACCCCAGTGCAGGCCAGTGTGACCCAGTGCAGGCCAGTGTGACCCAGTGCACCCAGTGCAGCCAGTGTAACCCAGTGCAGGCCCAGTGTGACCCAGTGCAGGCCAGTGTGACCAGTGTAGGCCAGTGTGACCAGTGCAGGCCAGTGTGACCCAGTGCAGGCCAAGTGCAGGCCAATGTGACCCAGTGCAGGCCAGTGTGACCCCAGTGCAGGCCAGTGTGACCCAGTGCAGGCCAGTGTGACCCAGTGCAGCCGACCCAGTGCAGGCCAGTGTGACCCAGTGCAAAGTGTAACCCAGTGCAGGCCAGAGTTGAGACTAAGACAACTTCACAAGTGCCTCAACTTCAAAAGTGCCTCATGGAATGCGTCATGTGCCTCACAAGTTCCTCAGCCTAATAAGTGACTCAAGACTGCCTCGGGATTGCCTCAAGAATGCGTCAAGAGTGCCTCAACCAGACATGGACTCGGAGATTTAATAAAGTCTTGGTAACACACTGCGACCAACGTCACACCTAATGACTAATGCATATTCAACACAGAGCTTCAGTTACTGGGCAAAACTTAATACTGTAGCCAGGGGGGAGGGGCCCTCACTAAACCCCCACCCCCCCCCCCCCCCCCCCCCCCCCTCTCCCTCCTCCCCCCCCTCCTTCCCTCCCCTCCCTCCCCTCCCCGATCCTGAATCTGGCAACAAAACTAACCTAACCTCACCTAAACCCCCTCCTGACCTGTCCCTGAACCAAACTTAAACTACCTTAACCTATCTTCACTTAATCTAGCCTAAATTCACTTAACTTAAACTACCTAACACTAACACCTACCAACCACCAACACTCCTATATCACCACCAATATAATCCCCCAACACCATCACTCCACCACCTACCACCATCATCACTACCACCAACCCACACCTACCTCTACCAATCACCACCAATCACCTACCACCACCATCACTACCACCTACCACCACTACCAGCAGCAGAGAGAGCCAGTTAGCACTCACCACCCAATGCTCTAACAGCTTCCAGCGTTACTCAATCCTAAGTTTACAATTAGCGACGTGATCACCACAGGTGCGCTCACCCACCTTGCTAATGTCCTTACTCTAGTCGAACCCGGAGCTACAGTCAAGAATGTCATACTAAAAGGCTCGGTAATAGGTTAGGCTTAGGAAGGTGTTGGGATAGGATAGATAGATCTGAATGCAGTAATTAATCTGTCCCTCGCTCACACTCCGGTTTGGTTAGGTGATGGTAGGATATGGATCTGAATGCAGTAATTAATCTGTCCCTCGCTCACACCCGGTTTGGTTTGGTTAGGTTAGGTTAGGTTAGGATAGGTTAGATAAGATAGATCTGAATGCAGTAATTAATCTGTCCTCGCTCACACTCCGGTCGTTAGGTTAGGCAAGTTAGATGCAAGATAGATCTGAATGCAGTAATTAATCTGTCCTCGCTCACACTCCGGTTTGGTTAGGTTAGGTTAGGTTAGGTTAGATAAGATAGGATCTGAATGCAGTAATTAATCTGTCCCTCGCTCACACTCCGGTTTGGCTTGAGAATACCGTAAGTTAACATCCACCTTATTTAGAGACGTGAGAACACACTGTAAGGGCACACCTGGCTTACCTGAGGGCACACCTGGCACACCTGAGAACGCACCTGGCCCACCTGAGGACACACCTGGCTTACCTGAGGACACACCTGGCTCAAGTGACGACACAGCTAGCTCACCTGACGACACACCTGTAAGGACACACATAGCTCACCTGACAACACACCTGACTACCTGATAACACACCTGGCTCACCTGACGACACACCTGGCTCACCTGAGGACACACCTGGCTCACCTGAGGACATGCCTGGTCCACCTGACAAACACACCTGGCTCACCTGAGAACACACCTGGCTCACCTGACACACACACCCGGCTTACCTGACAACACACCTGGCCTCACCTAACACACACACCTGGTTCACCTGACATCACACCTGGTTCACCTGACAACACACCTAGCTCACCTGAACACACCTGGCTAAATACCTGAGAACACACCTGCTTACCTGACAACACACACACCTGGTTCACCTGACATCACACCTGGTTCACCTGACAACACATGACTACCTAACACACCTGACTCACCCTGACAACACACCTGGCTCACCTAACAACACACCTGGCTCACCTGACAACACGCCTGACTCACCTAACAACACACCTGACTCCATCTAACAACACACCTGGCTCACATGACAAAACACCTGACTTCACTTGAGAACACACCTGGCTCACCTGACGACACACCTGGCTCACCTGACACCTGGCTCACCTGACAACACACACGCCTCACCTGACAACACACACCTGACCTCACCTGGTTCACCCGAGGACACACTTGGCTCACCAGAGAACACAACTGGCTCACCAGAGAACAAACCTGGCTCATGTGAGGACACACCTGGCTCACCTGAGAACACACCTGGCTCACCTGAGGACACAACTGGCTCACATGACAACACCTGACCTCACCTGAGAACGCAAAACACGCAGAGTCCAACGCCACACACGCCAAGTCCAACGTCCCACCCACCAAGTCCAACGCCACGCACCAAGTCCAACGCCACGCACGCAAGTCCAACGCCACGCACGCCAAGTCCAACGCCACGCACCAAGTTCAACGCTACGCACGCCAAATCCAACGCCACAACACACACACACCAAGTCCAACGCCACCACACCAAGTCCAACGCCCCACACACCAAGTCCAATGCCACACACGTCACGTTCAACGCCACACAAAACCAAGTCCAATAAAATACGCTAAGTCTTGTCAAAATTGTTAATGATGAGTCCCGACTAACACAAGGTTTTAGTACAGGTAAATAAATGTTATCAACTTACCTGGGACAAAAGGTGTAAGTTGCCAGTTTCTCAGAGTTGAAGGTTCATTAGAAAGTTCCGAACAGCTTCACTATGAGCTCTGACACCCTGGAAGGTTGACTTGTCTAACCTAACGCACATTACGTTTTCTATAAACATCACTTCAGAATACATTGCTAATTCGCACTGGTTAGTATTCATTCACATATTTAATGTACTTGTTCGTCAGCTTAAATGTACCTCGTTCGTCAGCAAATGTACTCGTTCGTACAGCTTAAGGCACTCCGTCACGAGAGAAGAAACGTGACTGTATTCGCCCGGAAGCTTCGTGATACTGACTCCTCCTCCGCTTAGGCTCCTCCACAACCCGCTCACCCCCCTTCACACCCCACCAGGACGTTTGTCACTCATCACCCCCAACGATCTACAGGCTAGTTCACACGATTATTACAGTATAATACATTACTTGAAGGCTAATCTCAGAGTGGTACAGTCACCAAAAGAAACGGCCCCTGGGGTAGAGCTTGTAACTGGAAGCAGCTTAGTCCTGGTAACAGTGTACCTGCCGTGTGGGTGGGGGTGTTGATCATTGCCTTCTGCATGAACCACTGCCTCAGGTCCCTGCTCGATGAACAACTAATACGATGAATACACCCACCATAATTATAGTTACCTTTGGGCATCATACCTAAGGTCCTAATATCTTCACCTTATTCATCGCATTACACCTTAATTATATCCAAACTAAAATTTTGCAAAAAATAATTTGTTTTAATATATATTTATTCGATCATGGTTTGAGTGGGTGTGTCGAGGAGAGACCTCTTCTTGTCGTTAGGGAGGGCAGAGGTGTCCATAGGGTCGATATGGTCTCAACATCGCGAGGTAAAGACACCGTATACGTTACCCCATGTTCCAATCACATAAACCCCAGCACGTATACAGACAAATATGTCAGAAAATAGCTAAATATTTGTTCGATATTTATTACAGAATGAACAAACCTCGAGAGAAGACAGACATGGCCGGAATGGAGGTGTTGATAGACCCGAAATTTTCAGAAAACGTAAAGGTAACATAATTATGGTATTGTATTCACCTTGTTTAGTTGTTCATGAGACGTGACCGAGGCAGTGGTTCATGCAAAGGCTGTGATCCACCTCCCCCTCACCCCACCGTCAGGCACACTGTTACCAGAAACTGAACTGTTACCAATCACAGGAGCACTCCAGGGGACCCCGTTTCTTTTATGAGTGACTGTACATAAGTTACTTAACCGAGGAATTACAAATACTACAAGCTACAAGTACTACAGGTGTTTATAAATACTACAGGTGTTTACAAATTACTACAGGTGTTTACAAAACCATACTACAAGCAGTGTTTACAAATACTACAGGTGTTTACAAGTACTACAGGTGTTTACAAGTACTACAGGTGTTTACAAATACTACAGGTGTTTACAAGTACTACAGGTGTTTACAAATACTACAGGTTTACAAACTACAGGTGTTTACAAATACTACAGGTGTTTACAAGAATTAAGGCAAGTACAACAATTTCAGGTGTTTACATACTACAGGTGTTTATAAATACTACAGGTGTTTACAAATACTACAGGTGTTACAAGACTACAGGTGTTTACAATACTACAGGTGTTTACAAATACTACAGGTGTTTCAAGTGCTACTACAGGTGTTTATAAATACTACAGGTGTTGATAAATACTACAGGTGTTTACAAGTACTACAGGTGTTTACAAATTACTACAGGTGTTTAAAAATACTACAGGTGCCAAAGTACACAGGAATTTACAAGTACTACAGGTGTTTACAAGTACTATGTTTATAAAACACAAGTGTTTACAAATTATCAGGTTTATAAATACTTCAGGTGTTTACAAAATTACTACAGAGTTATAAATACTACAGGTGTTTACA
Source organism: Homarus americanus (assembly GCF_018991925.1). Classification (NCBI taxonomy): domain Eukaryota; kingdom Metazoa; phylum Arthropoda; class Malacostraca; order Decapoda; family Nephropidae; genus Homarus; species Homarus americanus. Next base: position 5,536 of record NW_024721012.1, on the reverse strand, counting down.
AGTACTACACAGGTGTTTACAAATACCTACAGGTGTTTACAAATACTACAGGTGTTTACAAGTACTACAGGTGTTTATAAATACTACAGGTGTTGATAAACACAGGTGCTTACAAGTACTACAGGTGTTTACAAGTACTACAGAGTGTTTAAAAATACTACAGGTGTTTACAAGTACTACAGGTGTTTATAAATACTACAGGTGTTTACATATACTACAGGTGTTTCAAAATACTACAGGTAGTTTACAAATACTAAAAGTGTCTACAAATAATACAAGTGTCAGCTTTACAAAACATAATTTTCCCCATGCAAAAAATAATATATTACTAAGCCTTGTGTTCCCTTCACACATCTGCAACCAAATTTACATACTGTATATTTTTTCCCCAAGAAATCAGCAAATATTTGTGTATTAAATTTCATGAAACAAATCTTTAATCTTTTTTTGCATTATATGAAAATACCGAGGAAAAATATTTACCACATATTATATTTCCTTTACAACCTTCTGTGACAATATTATATAAATTTTTATCAACGTAACCGCTTGAATAAAAAAAAAATTACTTCATGTATAAAAAGATATTGAAATGATTTATTTTTTTCAATTAAAACAAAATAATTATTAATTCTCCTCAACTATGAACAAAACTTAAACTAAAACATTGCAAAAATAATGATCTACACTCGACGTGAACAAATGTGTATAATAAAACAACGTTTATGTTAAAGTTACCTAAACTTTAACTCGTCCTGAAATAGTCGTCGCATTCCAAAGTTTACGCACTTTTGAAACTTTTCTTCTAAACTTCATATTTGGTCAACTTTCTCCTCTGAGCACAACTCCTTATGCCCTCAGCCTGGCTCCCCTTCCTCAGCCTGGCTCCCCTTCCTCAGCCTGGCTCCCCTTCCTCAGCCTGGCCCCCTTCCCCATGGCCTGGCTCCCCTTCCCCAGCCTGGCCCCCTTCCTCAGCCTGGCCCCCTTCCCCACGCCTGTCCCCCTTCCCACAGCTCAACTCTCCCACCTACCTCCCCAGCCTCCGCCCCTCCCCCCAGCCTGGCCCCCCCCCTTCACCAGCCTACCCCTTCCCCTCAGCCTGGCCCCCCCTTCCCTCAGCCTGGCCCCCCTCCCCAGCCTGGCCCCTCCCTCAAACTGGCTCCCTTCCCCAAGCCTGGCCCCCCTTCCCCAGCCTGGCCCCTTCCCCAGCCTGGCCCCCCCCCCTTCCCCAGCCTGGCCCCCCCTTCCCCAGCCTGGCCCCCCTTCCCCAGCCTGGCTCCCCTTCCCCACCATGGCTCCCCTTCCCCAGCCTGGCCCTTCCCCAGCCTGGCCCTCAGTGTATAACAGTAAGGGAAATATTAAAAAGAAGAAAAAGACGAGTAGAAGTGTAGCGGCCATTACAGGACAAGAGGAGAGGAGGGCTATGGCCAGAGAATAAAAGTGTCAGACTATGGCACAGATCAAGAGATGAAGAGAACCATAACCACAGGAGTAGAGACGATGGAGGCCATGGCCACAGAAGGATAAGGGCCATACAGAAGGATAAGGGCTATGGGCTACAGAAGGATAAGGGCCATGGCCACAGAATAAGGGCCATGACCAAGAAGGATAAGGGCCATGGCCACAGAAGGATGGAGCCGCCACAGGATAAGAACTAGTACAGAACGGAAGCATAAAAAAAACAACAAGTTAATATTATTTCGCGGATTCTTGTGGTTTTATTAATTTAACAAGAGTTTTAATTAATGTTTTTGCATTAAATACAAAGTGTTGCCCTTCACCTTGTTTATTTGTTTATTGTTTGTTTATTTGTTGTTTGTTGTTGTTGTTTATTTGTTTGTAGTGTTTATTTGAATATTTTTTACTTATTTGTTGTTTGTTTTGTTTTGTTTATTTATTTGTTTGTTTGTTTATTTATTTGTTTGTTTACTTATTTGTTTACTTCAGTTTTTGTTAGTATAAGTTTATTTTTGTTATTACATGTTCCAGTGTGAGGGAGGTAATGTGGGAGGGAGGTAGTGTGAGGAGGTAGTGTGAGGGAAAGTGTGAGGGAGGGGTAGTGTGGAGGGAGGCAGTGGAGGAGGTAGTGTGAGGGAGGTAGTGTGAGGGGAGGTAGTGTGAGGGAGGTGAAAGAGGGGAGGTAGTGAGGAGGCAACGGAGGGAGGTAGTGTGAGGGGGGTAGTGTGGAGGGGAGGTAGTGTGAGGGGGGTAGGGAGGGGGTAGGTGGGAGGGGAGGTAGGTGTGAGGGGAGAGTGTGAGGGAGAGTGTGAGGGAGGTAGTGTGAGGGAGAGAGGAGGGAGAGAGGTGAGGAGAGAGGTGAGGGAGGTAGTGTGTGGAGGGAGGTAGTGTGAGGGAGGTGGTGTGAGGGAGGTAGGAGGGAGGTAGTGGGAGGGAGGTAGTGGAGGGGAGGAAGTGTGAGGGAGGTAGTGTGAGGGAGAGAGGTGAGGGGAGGTAGTGTGAGGGAGGTGAATGTGAGGGAGGTAGTGAGGGGGGGTGAAAAGGAGGGAGGTAGTGTGTGGAGGGGGGCAGGAGGGGGGTAGTGAGGGAGGTAGTGTGGGAGGAGAGTGTGAGGGAGAGAGTGTGAGGGAGGTAGTGTGGAGGGAGGGAGTGTGAGGGAGAGAGGAGGGAGAGAGTGTGAGGGAGGTAGCAGGAGGGAGGTAGTGAGGGGAGGTAGTGGAGGGAGGGGGTAAAGTGGAGGGATGGGGTAGTGTGAGGGGAGGTGGAGTGTGAGGGAGGTAGTGTGAGGGAGGTGAAAGTGGTGAGGGAGGTAGTGTGGGAGGAGAGGTGAGGGGAGAGTGTGAGGGAGGTAGTGTGAGGGAGGTAGTGTGAGGGGAGGTAGTGTGAGGGGAGGTAGTGGAGGGAGGTAGTGTGAGGGAGGTAGTGGGAGGGAGGTAGTGTGAGGGAGGTAGTGGGAGGGAGGCAGGTGGGGAGGAGGTAGTGTGAGGGAGGTAGTGGGAGTGGAGGCAGTGTGGAGGGAGGTGTGAGGGAGGGGTAGTGTGAGGGAGGTGAAGTGTGGAGGAGGCAGTGTGGAGGGAGGTAGTGTGAGGGAGGAAGTGTGAGGGAGGTAGTGTGAGGGAGGCGGAGGGGGCATGTGATGAGGTAGTGTGAGGAGGCAGTGGAGGGAGGTAGTGTGAGGGAGGTAGAATTAGGGAGGTAGTGTGAGGGGGGAGCAGGTGAGGGAGGTAGGTGAGGGAGGTAGTGTGAGGGAGGAGGTAGTGTGGAGGGGGGTGGTAGTGTGAGGGAGGAAGTGTGAGGGAGGTAGTGTGAGGGAGGTGTAGTGTGAGGGGGGGTAGTGTGGAGGGGGGGTAGTGTGAGGGAGGTAGTGTGAGGGAGGTAGTGGAGGGAGGTAGGCAGAGGGGGGGTAGTGTGAGGGAGGTGGTGTGAGGGAGGGGTAGTGTGAGGGAGGTAGTGTGAGGGAGGTAGGTGTGGAGAGGGAGGTAGGGTGAGGGAGGTGAAGTGAGGGAAGAGCGGTCGTTGTAGTGTGAGGGAGGTAGTGGTGTGAGGTAGTGTGAGGGAGGGTAGTGTGAGGGAGGCAGTGTGAGGGAGGCAGTGTGAGGGAGGTGCAGCGGAGGAAAGAGTGTCGCCTTGTAGTGTGAGGTTGAGTCGTCACCACAGCTACCGAGGCGCATACATCTAGCCAAACGACCGCCAGGCGAAACTCCGTAAGCTCGTCAAACCGCACAATGGAGATGGACGCCAGGCATTATCTATCAACTGGCGCTGCTGCACAGAAGTCTTATCGAGAACGTTTCAACCAATGCTCGATGGGTGGACTGTAAGCAGATGTACAAACCCCACACACACACACACACAACACACACAAACACACACACACACATCACTCTCTCCAAAACTATGGTAAACATCTTCGAAATCTGAATTTAAGCTAAAATCAGATTGGGGCTATTACAAGAATGAGACCTACTATAACCTGGAACTACTATAACTGAGGCCTATTAAGACTGGGGCCTAATATAACTCTAAAAACCATAACTGGGGCCCACTAATAACAGCACACTCATAACTGGGGCCTACATAACAGCGAGCATAGCACTGGGGCCTACCATAACTGATTCCTATTGAACTGGGCCCTACCATAACTGGGGCCTACTATAACTGGGGCCTATTGAACTGGGCCTACTATAACTGGGCACCAACTAACTGGGGCCTATTAAGACTGGGGCCTATTATAACTGGGGCCACTATAACTGGGGCCTACTATAACTGGGGCCATTAAGACTGGGGCCCACTATAATCAGCCTACTATAACTGAGACCTACTATAACTGGGGCCTATAAACACAGGGCCCTATAACTGGGGACTATTGAACTGAGGACTACTATAACTGGGGCCTACCATAACTGGGGACTACTATAACTGGGGCCTACTATAACTGGGCCACTATAACTGGGACCTACTATAACTGGGCCTACTATAACAGGGACACTATAACTGGGGCCTACTCATAACTGCCACAAACCCACAAACCACCACCATAACTGGGACTACTATAACTGGGGCCTACTATGTCCAGGGCCTACTATGTAACAGGGCCCTACTATAACTGGGGCCTACTATAACCAGGCCTACTATAACAGAGCCTACTATAACTGGGCCTACTATAACAGGGGCCTATTAAGACTGAGGCCTACATTACCCTCTCACTCAAGCAGTTTTTTCCCCAGGATTTACAACAAATTCAACACTAACACACACTTCCCACTTACCTGGAATCTGAAACTTTCTAACCATGCCTAGGTAAGAAAAATCCTACTCATGATCTCTTAAACGAAACTACAAAAAGATATTACGTCAATTGAATTTTTTTCTTTCACATCTCCAGGTATGAGAGGAATCTGAACTCAATTTGGCTGAGTTGGGTTGGGTTGGGTTGGGCTTGGCTTTGTTTGGGTTGAGTTGGGTTGGGTTGGGCTGGCATGGGTTAGGTTTGCTGGGTTGGCATGGCTAGGGGTTGGGTTGGCTTGGCTTGGCTTGGGTTGGGCTGGGCTTGGGCTGGCATGGGCTAGGTTGGACTGGCTTGCTTGGCTTGGCTTGGCTTGGCTTGGCTTGGCCACATGGGTTAGGTTGGGTTGTGCTTGGCTTGGCTTGGCTTGGCTCTGGCTTGGGCTGGGCTGTTGGTATGGGCTGCTGGCTTGGCTTGGGTTGGGTTGGGCTGGGCTGGGTTGGCTGGGCTTTGGCTTTGGGTTGGTGGTGCGTCCTGAAGCTGGTGAGTGGCCCCTTGGCCAACATAAAACGAAATGGCTGTCCTATTGTAAATATATATCAAACAAATGGTTTCTTTGCATACCATCGACTCCGCTATACCCCGGAAAGAATCTCTGAATTGCTGAACGAGCCTCGAACCGCCGCCAGACCCCGAATTACTGAACGAGTCTTTGAACTGCTGAACGAGCGCCCTGAACTGCTGAACGAGTCTTTGAGCTGTTGAAGACCCTGAACTGCCGGAATGAGTCTGGAAACCGCTGGAAGGAGACTCTGAACTGCTGGAACGAGTCTAGCAATGCAACCCAAAACA
>NW_024721011.1:0-28679 GCF_018991925.1 Homarus americanus | reverse complement strand
CGAGTATAAAAAAGCCCCCTAGACAAGTATATTAAAGTCCCCTGATCGAGAATAACAAAGTCCACTGTTCCAGTATAACAAAGTCCCCTGATGGAGTATAACAAAGTCCTCTGCACGAGTATAACAAAGTCGCCAGATCGAGTACAACAAAAGCCCCTCATCGAGTATAACAAAGTCCATTGGTCAAGTATAAAAAAGTCCCCTGGTCAAGTATAACCTAAGACTCCTGATCGAGAATAACAAAGTCCCCTGGTCGAGTATAGCAAATTCCCCTGATCGAGTATAACACAGCCCCCTTCTCGAGTATAAGAAAGCCCCCTGGTCGAGTATAACAAAGACCCCTGGTCGAGTATGACACAGCCCCCTTCTCGAGTATAAGAACGCCCCCTGATCGAGTATAACAAAGACCCATCATCGAGTCCTAACAAGGCCCCTAATCGAGTATAACAAAGTCCCCTGATCTGGTATAACAAAGGCTCCTGATCGAGTATAACAAAGGCCCCTCATCGAATATAACAAAGTCCCCTGATCGAGTATAACAAAGCCGCCTAATCGAGTATATCAAAGTCCCCTGGTCGAGTCTAACAAAGTCCACCTTATCGAGTACAACAAATTCCCCTTATCGAGTATAACAAAGTCCCTTATCGAGTATAACAAAGTCCCCTGATCGAGTATAACAAAGGCCCCTGGACGAGTTTAACAAAGTCCCCTGATCGAGTATAACAAAAGTCCCTTGATCGAGTATAACAAAGTCCCCAGATCGAGTCTAACAAAGGCCTCTCATCTAGTATAACAAAGTCCATTGGTCAAGTATAAAAAAGTCCCCTGATCGAGTATAATAAAGTCCCCTGATCGAGTATAACAAAGCCCCCTTATCGAGTATAATAAATTCCCCTAATCGAGTATAACAATGGGCCCTGGTCGAGAATAACAAAGCCCCCTAATCGAGTATAACAAAAGTCCCCTAATCGAGTATAACAAAGTCCCCTGATCGGGTAAAAAAAGTCCCCTGGTTCAGTATAACACAGTCCCCTGATCAAGTACAAAAAAGTCCCCTGGCCCAGTATAAAAAAGTACCCATATCGAGCATAACAAAGTCCCCTGATCGATTATAACAAAGTCCCCTGGTCGAGTATAGCAAAGGGCCCTGATCGAGTTGGACAAAGTCCCCTGATCGAGTATTACAAAGTCCCTTGATCGTGTATAAAAAAGACCCCTAGACGAGAATAACAAAGTCCCCTGATCGAGTATAACAAAGTCCCCTGATCGAGTATAACAAAGTCCCCTGGTCCAGTATAACAAAGTCCCCTGATCGAGTATAACATATCCCCTGATCGAGTATAACAAAGTCTCCAGGCCCAGTATAACAAAGTCCACAGATCGAGCATAACAAAGTCCCCTGATCGATTATGACAAAGTCACCCAGACAGAGTATAACAAAGGCCTCTGGTCGAGTATAACAAAGTCCCCTGGTCGAGAATAACAAAGTCCCCTGATCCTAATATCACAAATCCCCTGGACGAGTATAACAAAGTCCCCTGGTCCAGTATAACATAGTCCCCTGATCGAGTATAACAAAGTATCCTGGTCCAGTATAACAAAGTCCCCTGATCGAGTATAACATATCCCCTCATCGAGGATAGCAATGTCTCCTGGCGCAGTATAACAAAGTCCCCAGATCGAGCATAACAAAGTCCCCTGATCGATTATAACAAAGTCCCCTGGTCGAGTATAACAAAGGGCCCTCATCGTGTAAGACAAAGTACCCTGATCGAGTATAACAAAGACCCCTGATCCTAGTATAACAAAGCCCAATGGACGAGTATAACAAAGACTCCTGAACCGAGCATAACAAAGTCCCCTCATCGAGTATAACATATCCCCTGGTCGAGTATAACAAAGTCCCTGGTGGAGTATAACAAAGTCCCCTGGTCAAATATAACAAAGTTTTCTAATCGAGTATAACAAAGGCCCCTGGTCGAGTATAACATATCCCCTGATCGAATATACCAAAGTCGTCTGCTCGAGTATAAGAAAGTCACATGATCGAGTATAACAAAGTCCCCTGGTCGAGTATAACAAAGCCCCTCATCGAGTATAACAAAGGCCCCTAATCGAGTATAACAAAGTCCCCTGATTGAGTATAACAAAGTCCCCTGATCGAGTATAACAAAGTCCTCTTGTTGAGTATAACAAAGTCCCCTGGTCAAGTATAGCAAAGTACCCTGATCGAGTATAACAAACCCTCCTCATCGAGTATAACAAAGTCCCCTGATCGAGTATAACACAGCCCCCTGCTCGAGTATAAGAAAGTACCCTGATCAAGTATAACAAAGTCCCCTAGTCGAGTCCAGAAAAGGCCCCTCATCGAGTATAACAAATTCCCCTGATCTAGTATAACACAGGCCCCTGATCGAGTATAACAAAGGCCCCGCATCGAGTATAACAAAGTTCCCTCATCGAGTATAACAAAGCCGCCTAATCGAGTATAACAAAGTCCGCTGGTTGAGTATAACAAAGTCCCCTGTTCGATTCTAACAAAGTCCCCTTATTGAGTATAACAAATTCCCCTTATCGAGTATTACAAAGACCCCTTATCGAGTATAACAAAGTCCGGTGATCGAGTATAAGAAAGGCCCCTGGTCGAGTATAACAAAGTCCCCTGATCGAGTATAACAAAGGTCCCCTGATCGAGTATAACAAAGTCCCCTGATCGAGTATAAAAAAGTCCCTGATCGAGTATACGAAAGTCCCCTGATCGATTATAACAAAGTCCCCTGGTCGAGTTTAACTTAGTCCTCTGTTTGAGTCTAACAAAATCCGGTGATCGACTATAACAAAGGCCCCTCGTCGAGTATTTCAAAGTCCCTTGATCGAGTATAACAAAGCCCCCTGGACGAGTATAACAAAGTCCCCTAATCGAGTATAACAAAGTCCCTGATCGAGTATACCAAAGCCCCCTGATCGATTATAACAAAGTCCCCTGGTCGAGTATAACAAAGTCCATTGGTCAAGTATAAAAAAGTCCCCTTGTCGAGTATAACAAAGTCCTTGATCGTGTATAACAAAATCCCCTGATCGAGTATAACAAAGCCCCCTGGGCGAGTATAACAAAGTTCCCTGATCGAGTATAACAAAGTCCCTGATCGAGTATAACAAAGTCCCCTGGTCCAATATAACAAAGACCCTGATCGAGTATAACATATCCCCTCATCGAGTATAACAACGTCTCCTGGCGCAGTATAACAAAGTCCCCAGATCGAGCATAACAAAGTCCCCTGATCGATTATAACAAAATCCCCTGGTCGAGTATAACAAAGGGCCCTCATCGAGTAAGACAAAGTCCATTGATCGAGTATAACAAAGTCCCCTGATCCTCGTATAACAAAGCCCACTGGACGAGTATAACAAAGACCCCTGAACCGAGTATAAGAAACTCCCCTGATCTAGTATAACAAAGGCCCCTGATCGAGTATAACAAAGGTCCCCTAATCGAGTATAACAAAGTCCCCTGATCGAGTATAAAAAAGTCCCTGATCGAGTATACAAAGTCCCCTGATCGATTATAACAAAGTACCCTGGTCGAGTACAACTTAGTCCTCTGTTTGAGTCTAACAAAATCCGGTGATCGACTATAACAAAGGCCCCTGGTCGAGTATAACAAAGTCCCCTGTTCGAGTTTAACAAAGTCCCCTTATCGAGTATAACAAATTCCCCTTATCAAGTATTACAAAGACTCCTTATCGAGTATAACAAAGTCCGGTGATCGAGTATAACAAAGGCCCCTGGTCGAGTATAACAAAGTCCCCTGATCGAGTATAACAAAGGTCCCCTGATCGAGTATAACTAAGTCCCCTGATCGAGTATATAAAAGTCCCCTGGCCCAGTATAACAAAGTCCCCATATCGAGTATAACAAAGTCCCCTCATCGATTATATCAAAGTCCCCTGGTCGAGTATAGCAAAGGGCCCTAATCGAGTAAGACAAAGTCTTCTGATCGAGTATAACAAATTCCTCTTATCGAGTATAACAAAGTCCCCTTATCCAGTATAACAAAGACCCCTGAACCGAGTATAACAAAGTCCCCTTATCGAGTATAACAAAGTCCCCTGATCGAGTATAACAAAAGTCCCCTGATCGAGTATAACAAAGTTCCCTGATCGGGTATAAAAAAGTCCCCATGGTGCAGTATAAAAAAGTCCCCTGATCGAGTATAACAAAGGCCCCTGGACGAGTATAACAAAGTCCCCTGATCGAGTATAACAAAGTCCCTTGGTCGAGTATAACAAAGTTTTCTTATCGATTATAACAAAGGCCCCTGGTCGAGTATAACAAAGTCCTTTGATCGAGTATAACAAAATTCCCCTGATCGAGTATAACAAAGTCCCTTAATCAAGTATAGCAAAATCCCCTCATCGAGTATAACATATCCCCTGATCGAGTATAAAAAAGTCCTCTGGACGAGTATAACAAAGTCCATTGATCGAGTATAACAAAGTCCCCTGGTCGAGTATAACAAAGTCCCCTGATCGAGGATAACCAAAGCCCCTCATCGAGTATAACAAAGTCCCATGATTGAGTATAACAAAGTCCCCTGATCGAGTATAACAAAGTCCTCTGGTTGAGTATTACAAAGTCCCCTGATCAAGTATAATATAACCCCTGATCGCGTAAAACAAAATTCCCCTCATCGAGTATAACAAAGTCCCCTAATCGAGTATAACAAAGTCCCCTGATTGAGTATAAAAAAGTCCCCTGATCGAGTATAACAAAGTCCTCTGAGTATAACAAAGGCCCCTGATCGAGTATAACATATCCCCTGATCGAGTATAACAAAATTCCCCTGATCGAGTATGACAAAGTCCCTTGATTAATTTTAAAAAAGTCCCCTGGTTGAGTATAACAAAGTTCCTTCATCGAGTATAACAAAGTCCCCTGGTAGCGTAATACAAAGCCCCCTCATCGAGCATAACAAGGGCCCCTAATCGAGTATAACAAAGCCCCCTCATCGAGTAAAACAAAGGCCCCTAATCGAGTATAACAAAGTCCACTGATCGAGTATAACATATCCCCTGATCGAGTATAACAAAGTCCTCTGGTCAAGTATAAAAACGTCCCCTGATCGAGTATAACATATCCCCTGATCGAGTATATCAACGTTTCCTGACCCAGTATAACAAAGTCCCTAGATCGAGCATAACAAAGCCCCCTTGACGAGTATAACAAAGTCCCCTGATCGAGTATAACAAAGTCCCCTGATCGAGTATAACAAAGTCTCCTGGTCCAGTATAACAAAGTCCCCTGATCGAGTATAACATATCCCCTCATCGAGGATAACAACGTCTCCTGGCGCAGTATAACAAAGTCCCCAGATCGAGCATAAACAAAGTCCCCTGATCGATTATAACAAAGTCCTCTGGTCGAGTATAACAAAGGGCCCTCATCGAGTAAGACAAAGTCCCCTGATCGAGTATAACAAAGTCCCCTGATCCTAGTATAACTAAGCCCAATGGACGAGTATAACAAAGACCCCTGAACCGAGCATAACAAAGTCCCCTAATCGAGTATAACATATCCCCTGATCGAGTATAACAAAGTCCCTGGTGGAGTAAAACAAAGTCCCCTGGTCGAGTATAACAAAGTTTTCTAATCGAGTATAACAAAGGCCCCTGGTCGAGTATAAAGAAGTCCTCTGATCGAGTATTACAAAGTCCCCTGATCAAGTATAACAAAGTCCCCTAATCATGTATAACAAAGTCCCCTGATCGAGTATAACATATCCCCTGATCGAATATACCAAAGTCGTCTGCTCGAGTATAAGAAAGTCCCCTGATCGAGTATAACAAAGTCCCCTTGTCGAGTATAACAAAGTCCCCTGATCGAGTATAACAAAAGCCCCTCATCGAGTATAGCAAAGTCCATTGGTCAAATATAGGAAAGTCCACTGATCGAGTATAACAAAGTCCCTGATCGAGTATAAAAAAGTCCCCTGATCGCATATAACAAAGTCCCCTGGTCTAGTATAACAAAGTCCCCAGTTCGAGTCTAACAAAGTCCCCTTATCGAGTATAACAAATTCCCCTTATCGAGTATTACAAAGACCCCTTATCGAGTATAACAAAGTCCGGTGATCGAGTATAAGAAAAGCCCCTGGTCGAGTATAACAAAGTCCCCTGAACGAGTATAACAAAGGTCCCCTGATCGAGTATAACAAAGTCCCCTGATCGAGTATAAAAAAGTCCCTGATCGAGTATACCAAAGTCCCCTAATCGATTATAACAAAGTCCCCTGGTCGAGTATAACTTAGTCCTCTGTTTGAGTCTAACAAAATCCGGTGATTGACTATAACAAAGGCCCCTGGTCGAGTATAACAAAGTCCTTTGATCGAGTATAACAAAGCCCCCTGGACGAGTATAACAAAGTCACCTGATCGAGTATAACAAAGTCCCCTGGTCAAGTATAACAAAGTCCCCTGGTCGAGAATAGCAAAGTCCCCTGATCGAGTATACCAAAGACCCCTCATTGAGTATAACAATGTCCATTGATCCAGTATAAAAAAGTCCACTGTTCTAGTATAACAAAGTCCTCTGGTCGAGTATAAAACAGTCCCCAGATCGAGTATAACAAAGGCCTCTCATCTAGTATAACAAAGTCCATTGGTCAAGTATAATAAAGTCCCCTGGCCGAGTATAACAAAGTCTCCTGATCGTGCATAACAAAGTCCCCTCATCAAGTATAACAAAGCCTCCTGATCGAGAGGCCGCTAATCGAGTATAACAAAGTCCCCTGATCTAGTATAACAAAGGCCTCTGGTCGAGTATAACAAAGTCCCCTGATCGAGTATAACAAAGTCCCCTGATCGAGTATAACAAAGTCCCCTGGTCCCGTATAACAAAGTCCCCTGATCGAGTATAACATATCCCCTGATCGAGTATAACAAAGTCTCCTGGCTCAGTATAACAAAGTCCCCAGATCGAGCATAACAAAGTCCCCTGACCGAGTATAACAAAGACCTCTGGTCGAGTATAACAAAGTCCCCTGGTCGAGAATAACAAAGTCCCCTGATCCTAGTATAACAAAGCCCCCTTGACGAGTATAACAATGTCCCCTGATCGAGTATAACAAAGTCCCCTGATCGAGTATAACAAAGTCCCCTGGTCCACTATAACAAAGTCCCCTCATCGAAGATAACATATCCCCTCATCGAGTATAACAACTTCTCCTACCGCAGTATAACAAAGTCCTCAGATCGAGCATAACAAAGTCCCCTGGTCGAGTATAACATATCCCCTTGTCGAGTATAACAAAGTCGCCTCATCGAGTACAAAAAAGTCCCCTGGCCCAGTATAACAAAGTCCCTATATCGAGCATAACAAAGCCCCCTGATCGAGTATAACAAAGTCCCCTGATCGAGTATACCAAAGTCCCCTGGTCCAGTATAACAAAGTCCCCTGATCGAGTAGAACATATCCCCTCATCGAGTATAAAAAAGCCCCCTAGACAAGTATATTAAAGTCCCCTGATCGAGAATAACAAAGTCCACTGTTCCAGTATAACAAAGTCCCCTGATGGAGTATAACAAAGAATATCAAAGTCGCCAGATCGATACAACAAAAGCCCCTCATCGAGCATAACAAAGTCCATTGGTCAAGTATAAAAAAGTCCCCTGGTCGAGTATAACCTAAGACTCCTGATCGAGAATAACAAAGTCCCCTGGTCGAGTATAGCAAATTCCCCTGATCGAGTATAACACAGCCACCTTCTCGAGTATAAGAAAGCCCCCTGGTCGAGTATAACAAAGACCCCTGGTCGAGTATGACACAGCCCCTTCTCGAGTATAAGAACGCCCCCTGATCGAGTATAACAAAGACCCATCATCGAGTCCAAACAAGGCCCCTAATCGAGTATAACAAAGTCCCCTGATCTGGTATAACAAAGGCCCGTGATCGAGTATAACAAAGGCCCCTCATCGAATATAACAAAGTCCCCTGATCGAGTATAACAAAGCCGCCTAATCGAGTATATCAAAGTCCCCTGGTCGAGTCTAACAAAGTCCAACTTATCGAGTACAACAAATTCCCCTTATCGAGTATAACAAAGTCCCCTTATCGAGTATAACAAAGTCCCCTGATCGAGTATAACAAAGGCCCCTGGACGAGTATAACAAAGTCCCCTGATCGAGTATAACAAAAGTCCCTTGATCGAGTATAACAAAGTCCCCAGATCGAGTCTAACAAAGGCCTCTCATCTAGTATAACAAAGTCCATTGGTCAAGTATAAAAAAGTCCCCTGATCGAGTATAATAAAGTCCCCTGATCGAGTATAACAAAGCCCCCTTATCGAGTATAATAAATTCCCCTAATCGAGTATAACAATGGGCCCTGGTCGAGAATAACAAAGCCCCCTGATCGAGTATAACAAAAGTCCCCTAATCGAGTATAACAAAGTCCCCTGATCGGGTAAAAAAAAGTCCCCTGGTTCAGTATAACACAGTCCCCTGATCAAGTACAAAAAAGTCCCCTGGCCCAGTATACAAAAGTACCCATATCGAGCATAACAAAGTCCCCTGATCGATTATAACAAAGTCCCCTGGTCGAGTATAGCAAAGGGCCCTGATCGAGTTGGACAAAGTCCCCTGATCGAGTATTACAAAGTCCCTTGATCGTGTATAAAAAAGACCCCTCGACGAGAATAACAAAGTCCCCTGATCGAGTATAACAAAGTCCCCTGATCGAGTATAACAAAGTCCCCTGGTCCAGTATAACAAAGTCCCCTGATCGAGTATAACATATCCCCTGATCGAGTATAACAAAGTCTCCAGGCCCAGTATAACAAAGTCCACAGATCGAGCATAACAAAGTCCCCTGATCGATTATGACAAAGTCACCCAGACAGAGTATAACAAAGGCCTCTGGTCGAGTATAACAAAGTCCCCTGGTCGAGAATAACAAAGTCCCCTGATCCTAATATAACAAAGCCCCCTGGACGAGTATAACAAAGTCCCCTGGTCCAGTATAACATAGTCCCCTGATCGAGAATAACAAAGTATCCTGGTCCAGTATAACAAAGTCCCCTGATCGAGTATAACATATCCCCTCATCGAGGATAACAATGTCTCCTGGCGCAGTATAACAAAGTCCCCAGATCGAGCATAACAAAGTCCCCTGATCGATTATAACAAAGTCCCCTGGTCGAGTATAACAAAGGGCCCCCATCGTGTAAGACAAAGTACCCTGATCGAGTATAACAAAGACCCCTGATCCTAGTATAACAAAGCCCAATGGACGAGTATAACAAAGACTCCTGAACCGAGCATAACAAAGTCCCCTCATCGAGTAAAACATATCCCCTGGTCGAGTATAACAAAGTCCCTGGTGGAGTATAACAAAGTCCCCTGGTCGAGTATAACAAAGTTTTCTAATCGAGTATAACAAAGGCCCCTGGTCGAGTATAACATATCCCCTGATCGAATATACCAAAGTCGTCTGCTCGAGTATAAGAAAGTCACCTGATCGAGTATAACAAAGTCCAATGGTCGAGTATAACAAAGCCCCTCATCGAGTATAACAAAGGCCCCTAATCGAGTATAACAAAGTCCCCTGATTGAGTATAACAAAGTCCCCTGATCGAGTATAACAAAGTCCTCTTGTTGAGTATAACAAAGTCCCCTGGTCAAGTATAGCAAAGTCCCCTGATCGAGTATAACAAACCCTCCTCATCGAGTATAACAAAGTCCCCTGATCGAGTATAACACAGCCCCCTGCTCGAGTATAAGAAAGTCCCCTGATCAAGTATAACAAAGTCCCCTGATCGAGTATAACAAAGGCCCCTGATCGAGTCCAAAAAAGGCCCCTCATCGAGTATAACAAAGTCCCCTGATCTAGTATAACACAGGCCCCTGATCGAGAGTATAAAAGGCCCCTCATCGAGTATTACAAAAGACTCCTTATCGAGTATAACAAAGTCCGGTGATCGAGTATAACAAAGGCCCCTGGTCGAGTATAACAAAGTCCCCTGATCGAGTATAACAAAGGTCCCCTGATCGAGTATAACTAAGTCCCCTGATCGAGTATAAAAAAGTCCCCTGGCCCAGTATAACAAAGTCCCCATATCGAGTATAACAAAGTCCCCTCATCGATTATATCAAAGTCCCCTGGTCGAGTATAGCAAAGGGCCCTAATCGAGTAAGACAAAGTCTTCTGATCGAGTATAACAAATTCCTCTTATCAAGTATAACAAAGTCCCCTTATCCAGTATAACAAAGACCCCTGAACCGAGTATAACAAAGTCCCCTTATCGAGTATAACAAAGTCCCCTGATCGAGTATAACAAAAGTCCCCTGATCGAGTATAACAAAGTTCCCTGATCGAGTATAAAAAAGTCCCCTGGTCCAGTATAACAAAGTCCCCTGATCGAGTATAACAAATGCCCCTGGACGAGTATAACAAAGTCCCCTGATCGAGTATAACAAAGTCCCTTGGTCGAGTATAACAAAGTTTTCTTATCGAGTATAACAAAGGCCCCTGGTCGAGTATAACAAAGTCCTGTAATCGAGTATAACAAAATTCCCCTGATCGAGTATAACAAAGTCCCTTAATCAAGTATAGCAAAATCCCCTCATCGAGTATAACATATCCCCTGATCGAGTATAAAAAAGTCCTCTGGACGAGTATAACAAAGTCCATTGATCGAGTATAACAAAGTCCCCTGCTCGAGTATAACAAAGTCCCCTGATCGAGGATAACCAAAGCCCCTCATCGAGTATAACAAAGTCCCATGATTGAGTATAACAAAGTCCCCTGATCGAGTATAACAAAGTCCTCTGGTTGAGTATTACAAAGTCCCCTGATCAAGTATAATATAACCCCTGATCGCGTAAAACAAAATTCCCCTGATCGAGTATGACAAAGTCCCTTGACTAATTTAAAAAAATTCCCCTGGTTGAGTATAATAAAGTTCCTTAATCGAGTATAACAAAGTCCCCTGGTCGCGTATTACAAAGCCCCCTCATCGAGCATAACAAGGGCCCCTAATCGAGTATAACAAAGTCCCCTGATTGAGTATAAAAAAGTCCCCTGATCGAGTATAACAAAGTCCTCTGAGTATAACAAAGGCCCCTGATCGAGTATAACATATCCCCTGATTGAGTATAACAAAATTCCCCTGATCGAGTATGACAAAGTCCCTTGATTAATTTTAAAAAAGTCCCCTGGTTGAGTATAACAAAGTTCCTTGATCGAGTATAACAAAGTCCCCTGGTCGCGTAATACAAAGCCCCCTCATCGAGCATAACAAGGGCCCCTAATCGAGTATAACAAAGCCCCCTCATCGAGTAAAACAAAGGCCCCTAATCGAGTATAACAAAGTCCACTGATCGAGTATAACATATCCCCTGATCGAGTATAACAAAGTCCTCTGGTCAAGTATAAAAACGTCCCCTGATCGAGTATAACATATCCCCTGATCGAGTATATCAACGTTTCCTGACCCAGTATAACAAAGTCCCTAGATCGAGCATAACAAAGCCCCCTTGACGAGTATAACAAAGTCCCCTGATCGAGTATAACAAAGTCCCCTGATCGAGTATAACAAAGTCTCCTGGTCCAGTATAACAAAGTCCCCTGATCGAGTATAACATATCCCCTCATCGAGGATAACAACGTCTCCTGGCGCAGTATAACAAAGTCCCCAGATCGAGCATAACAAAGTCCCCTGATCGATTATAACAAAGTCCTCTGGTCGAGTATAGCAAAGGGCCCTCATCGAGTAAGACAAAGTCCCCTGATCGAGTATAACAAAGTCCCCTGATCCTAGTATAACTAAGCCCAATGGACGAGTATAACAAAGACCCCTGAACCGAGCATAACAAAGTCCCCTAATCGAGTATAACATATCCCCTGATCGAGTAAAACAAAGTCCCTGGTGGAGTAAAACAAAGTCCCCTGGTCGAGTATACCAAAGTTTTCTAATCGAGTATAACAAAGGCCCCTGGTCAAGTATAAAGAAGTCCTCTGATCGAGTATTACAAAGTCCCCTGATCAAGTATAACAAAGTCCCCTAATCAAGTATAACAAAGTCCCCTGATCGAGTATAACATATCCCCTGATCGAATATACCAAAGTCGTCTGCTCGAGTATAAGAAAGTCCCCTGATCGAGTATAACAAAGTCCCCTGGTCGAGTATAACAAAGTCCCCTGATCGAGTATAACAAAAGCCCCTCATCGAGTATAGCAAAGTCCATTGGTCAAATATAGGAAAGTCCACTGATCGAGTATAACAAAGTCCCTGATCGAGTATAAAAAAGTCCCCTGATCGCATATAACAAAGTCCCCTGGTCTAGTATAACAAAGTCCCCTGATCGAGTATAACAAAGGCCCCTCATTGTGTATAACAAAATCCCTTGGTCAATTATAAAAATATTCCCCTGGTCGAGTATAACAAAGTCCTCTGATCGAGAATAACAAAGTCCTCTGGTCGAGTATAAATAAGTCCCCTGAGGGAGTATAACAAAGTCCCCTGATCGAGAATAACAAAGTCCCCAGAGCGAGTATAACAAAGGCCCCTCATCGAGTATAACAAAGTCCATTGGTCAAGTATAAAAAAAGTCCCCTGGTCGAGTATAACAAAGTCCCCTGATCGAGTATAACAAAGTCCCCTGGTCGAGTATAACAAAGTCCCCTGACGGAGTATAACAAAGTCCCCTAACGGAGTATAACACAGGCCCTTGATCGAGTATAACAAAGTCCCCTATTCGAGTACAACAAAGTCCCTGGTCGAGTATAAAAAATTCCCCTGGTCGAGTATAACAAAGTCTCCTGATCGAGTATAACAAAGTCCCCTGGTCGAGTAAAAAAGTCCCCTGATCGAGTATAACAAAAATGCCCCTCGCCGAGTATAACAAAGTCCATTGGTGAAGTATAAAAAAGTCCCTGGACAGGTATAACAAAGTCCCCCTCAATTATAACAAAGTCCGTGATGCAGTATAGCAAAAGTCCCCATCGAAATTATATAAAGCCTCCTCATCGAGTATAACAAAGTCCCCTGATGGGTGTATAAAAGGCCCTAGGCGAGAATATACGAGTCCCTGATCCAGAGTATAACAAAGTCCTGATCGAGTATAACAAAGTCCCCTGGTCCTGTATAACAAAGTCCCCTGATCGAGTATAACATATCCCCTGATCGAGTATAACAAAGTCTCCAGGCCCAGTATAACAAAGTCCACAGATCGAGCATAACAAAGTTCCCTAATCGATTATAACAAAGTCACCCAGACCGAGTATAACAAAGGCCTCTGGTCGAGTATAACAAAGTCCCCTGGTCGAGAATTACAAAGTCCCCTGATCCTAATATAACAAAGCCCCCTGGACGAGTATAACAAAGTCCCCTGGTCCAGTATAACATAGTCCCCTGATCGAGTAATCAAAGTATCCTCGTCCAGTATAACAAAGTCCCTTGATCGAGTATAACATATCCCCTCATCGAGGATAACAATGTCTCCTGGCGCAATATAGCAAAGTCCCCAGATCGAGCATAACAAAGTCCCCTGATCGATTATAACAAAGTCCCCTGGTCGAGTATAACAAGGGGCCCTCATCGAGTAAGACAAAGTACCCTGATCGAGTATAACAAAGACCCCTGATTATGTATAACAAAGCCCAATGGACGAGTATAACAAGAACCCCTGAACCGAGCATAATAAAGTCCCCTCATCGAGTATAACATATCCCCTGGTCGAGTATAACAAAGTCCCTGGTGGAGTATAACAAAGTCCCCTGGTCGAGTATAACAAAGTTTTCTAATCGAGTATAAGAAAATCACCTGATCGAGTATAACAAAGTCCCCTGGTCGAGTATAACAAAGCCCCTCATCGAGTATAACAAAGGCCCCTAATCGAGTATAACAAAGTCCCCTGATTGAGTATAACAAAGTCCCCTGATCGAGTATAACAAAGTCCTCTTGTTGAGGAAAACAAAGTCCCCTGGTCAAGTATAGCAAAGTCCCCTGATCGAGTATAACAAACCCTCCTCATCGAGTATAACAAAGTCCCCTGATCGAGTATAACACAGCCCCCTGCTCGAGTATAAGAAAGTCCCCTGATCAAGTATAACAAAGTCCCCTTATCGAGTATAATAAATTCCCCTAATCGAGTATAACAATGGGCCCTGGTCGAGAATAACAAAGCCCCCTGATCGAGTATAACAAAAGTCCCCTAATCGAGTATAACAAAGCCCCCTTATCGAGTATAATAAATTCCCCTAATCGAGTATAACAATGGGCCCTGGTCGAGAATAACAAAGCCCCCTGATCGAGTATAACAAAAGTCCCCTAATCGAGTATAACAAAGTCCCCTGATCGGGTATAAAAAAGTCCCCTGGTTCAGTATAACACAGTCCCCTGATCAAGTACAAAAAAGTCCCCTGGCCCAGTATAAAAAAGTACCCATATCGAGCATAACAAAGTCCCCTGATCGATTATAACAAAGTCCCCTGGTCGAGTATAGCAACGGGCCCTGATCGAGTTGGACAAAGTCCCCTGATCGAGTATTACAAAGTCCCTTGATCGTGTAGAAAAAAGACCCCTAGACGAGAATAACAAAGTCCCCTGATCGAGTATAACAAAGTCCCCTGGTCCAGTATAACAAAGTCCCCTGATCGAGTATAACATATCCCCTGATTGAGTATAACAAAGTCTCCCCCAGTATAACAAAGTCCACAGATCGAGCATAACAAAGTCCCCTGATCGATTATGACAAAGTCCCCAGACAGAGTATAACAAAGGCCTCTGGTCGAGTATAACAAAGTCCCCTGGTCGAGAATAACAAAGTCCCCTGATCCTAATATAACAAAGCCCCCTGGACGAGTATAACAAAGTCCCCTGGTCCAGTATAACATAGTCCCCTGATCGAGTATAACAAAGTATCCTGGTCCAGTATAACAAAGTCCCCTGATCGAGTATAACATATCCCCTCATCGAGGATAACAATGTCTCCTGGCGCAGTATAACAAAGTCCCCAGATCGAGCATAACAAAGTCCCCTGATCGATTATAACAAAGTCCCCTGGTCGAGTATAACAAAGGGCCCTCATCGTGTAAGACAAAGTACCCTGATCGAGTATAACAAAGACCCCTGATCCTAGTATAACAAAGCCCAATGGACGAGTATAACAAAGACTCCTGAACCGAGCATAACAAAGTCCCCTCATCGAGTATAACATATCCCCTGGTCGAGTATAACAAAGTCCCTGGTGGAGTATAACAAAGTCCCCTGGTCGAGTATAACAAAGTTTTCTAATCGAGTATAACAAAGGCCCCTGGTCGAGTATAACATATCCCCTGATCGAATATAGCCAAAGTCGTCTGCTCGAGTATAAGAAAGTCACCTGATCGAGTATAACAAAGTCCAAAGTATAACAAAGCCCCTAATCGAGTATAACAAAGTCCCCTGATTGAGTATAACAAAGTCCCCTGATCGAGTATAACAAAGTCCTCTTGTTGAGTATAACAAAGTCCCCTGGTCAAGTATAGCAAAGTCCCCTGATCGAGTATAACAAACCCTCCTCATCGAGTATAACAAAGTCCCCTGATCGAGTATAACACAGCCCCCTGCTCGAGTATAGAAAGTCCCCTGATCAAGTATAACAAAGTCCCCTGATCGAGTATAACAAAGGCCCCTGATCGAGTCCAAAAAAGGCCCCTCATCGAGTATAACAAAGTCCCCTGATCTAGTATAACACAGGCCCCTGATCGAGTATAACAAAGGCCCCTCATCGAGTATAACAAAGTTCCCTGATCGAGTATAACAAAGACGCCTAATCGAGTATAACAAAGTCCCCTGGTCGAGTATAACAAAGTCCCCTGTTCGAGTCTAACAAAGCCCCCTTATCGAGTATAACAAATTCCCCTTTTCGATTATTACAAAGACCCCTTATCGAGTATAACAAAGTCCGGTGATCGAGTATAAGAAAGGCCCCTGGTCGAGTATAACAAAGTCCCCTGATCAAGTATAACAAAGGTCCCCTGATCGAGTATAACAAAGTCCCCTGATCGAGTATAAAAAGTCCCTGATCGAGTATACCAAAGTCCCCTAATCGATTATAACAAAGTCCCCTGGTCGAGTATAACTTAGTCCTCTGTTTGAGTCTAACAAAATCCGGTGATTGACTATAACAAAGGCCCCTGGTCGAGTATAACAAAGTCCTTTGATCGAGTATAACAAAGCCCCCTGGACGAGTATAACAAAGTCCCCTGATCGAGTATAACAAAGTCCCTGATCGAGTATACCAAAGTCCCCTGATCGATTATAACAAAGTCCCCTGGTCGAGTATAACAAAGTCCATTGGTCAAGTATAAAAAAGTCCCCTGGTCGAGTATAACAAAGTCCCCAAATCGAGTATAACAAAGGCCCCTCATCGAGTATAACAAAGTCCATTGGTCAAGTATAAAAAAGTCCCCTTGTCGAGTATAACAAAGTCCTTGATCGAGTATAACAAAGTCCCCTGATCGAGTATAACAAAGCCCCCTGGGCGAGTATAACAAAGTTCCCTGATCGAGTATAACAAAGTCCCTGATCGAGTATAACAAAGTCCCCTGGTCCAATATAACAAAGACCCTGATCGAGTATAACATATCCCCTCATCGAGTATAACAACGTCTCCTGGCGCAGTATAACAAAGTCCCCAGATCGAGCATAACAAAGTCCCCTGATCGATTATAACAAAGTCCCCTGGTCGAGTATAACAAAGGGCCCTCATCGAGTAAGACAAAGTCCATTGATCGAGTATAACAAAGTCCCCTGATCCTCGTATAACAAAGCCCACTGGACGAGTATAACAAAGACCCCTGAACCGAGTATAAGAAAGTCCCCTGATCTAGTATAACAAAGGCCCCTAATCGAGTATAACAAAGGTCCCCTAATCGAGTATAACAAAGTCCCCTGATCGAGAATAAAAAAGTCCCTGATCGAGTATACCAAAGTCCCCTGATCGATTATAACAAAGTACCCTGGTCGAGTACAACTTAGTCCTCTGTTTGAGTCTAACAAAATCCGGTGATCGACTATAACAAAGGCCCCTGGTCGAGTATAACAAAGTCCCCTGTTCGAGTCTAACAAAGTCCCCTTATCGAGTATAACAAATTCCCCTTATCAAGTATTACAAAGACTCCTTATCGAGTATAACAAAGTCCGGTGATCGAGTATAACAAAGGCCCCTGGTCGAGTATAACAAAGTCCCCTGATCGAGTATAACAAAGGTCCCCTGATCGAGTATAACTAAGTCCCCTGATCGAGTATAAAAAAGTCCCCTGGCCCAGTATAACAAAGTCCCCATATCGAGTATAACAAAGTCCCCTTATCGATTATATCAAAGTCCCCTGGTCGAGTATAGCAAAGGGCCCTAATCGAGTAAGACAAAGTCCCCTGATCGAGTATAAGAAATTCCTCTTATCGAGTATAACAAAGTCCCCTTATCGAGTATAACAAAGACCCCTGAACCGAGTATAACAAAGTCCCCTTATCGAGTATAACAAAGTCCCCTGATTGAGTATAACAAAAGTCCCCTGATCGAGTATAACAAAGTTCCCTGATCGAGTATAAAAAAGTCCCCTGGTCCAGTATAACAAAGTCCCCTGATCGAGTATAACAAAGGCCCCTGGACGAGTATAACAAAGTCCCCTGATCGAGTATAACAAAGTCCCTTGGTCGAGTATAACAAAGTCCTCTAATCGAGTATAACAAAATTCCCCTGATCGAGTATAACAAAGTCCTCTGGACGAGTATAACAAAGTCCATTGATCGAGTATAACAAAGTTCCCTGATCGAGGATAACCAAAGCCCCTCATCGAGTATAACAAAGTCCCATGATTGAGTATAACAAAGTCCCCTGATCGAGTATAACAAAGTCCTCTGGTTGAGTATAACAAAGTCCCCTGATCGAGTATAACATATCCCCTGATCGAGTATAACAAAATTCCCCTGATCGAGTATGACAAAGTCCCTTGATTAATTTTAAAAAAGTCCCCTGGTTGAGTATAACAAAGTTCCTTCATCGAGTATAACAAAGTCCCCTGGTCGCGTATTACAAAGCCCCCTCATCGAGCATAACAAGGGCCCTTAATCGAGTATAACAAAGCCCTCTCATCGAGTAAAACAAAGGCCCCTAATCGAGTATAACAAAGTCCACTGATCGAGTATAACATATCACCTGATCGAGTATAACAAAGTCCTCTGGTCAAGTATAAAAAAGTCCCCTGATCGAGTATAACATATCCCCTGATCGAGTATATCAACGTTTCCTGACCCAGTATAACAAAGTCCCTAGATCGAGCATAAGAAAGCCCCCTGGACGAGTATAACAAAGTCCCCTGATCGAGTATAACAAAGTCCCCTGATCAAGTATAACAAAGTCTCCTGGTCCAGTATAACAAAGTCCCCTGATCGAGTATAACATATCCCCTCATCGAGGATAACAACGTCTCCTGGCGCAGTATAACAAAGTCCCCAGATCGAGCATAACAAAGTAACCTGATCGATTATAACAAAGTCCTCTGGTCGAGTATAACAAAGGGCCCTCATCGAGTAAGACAAAGTCCCCTGATCGAGTATAACAAAGTCCCCTGATCCTAGTATAACTAAGCCCAATGGACGAGTATAACAAAGACCCCTGAACCGAGCATAACAAAGTCCCCTAATCGAGTATAACATATCCCCTGATCGAGTAAAACAAAGTCCCTGGTGGAGTAAAACAAAGTCCCCTGGTCGAGTATACCAAAGTTTTCTAATCGAGTATAACAAAGGCCCCTGGTCAAGTATAAAGAAGTCCTCTGATCGAGTATTACAAAGTCCCCTGATCAAGTATAACAAAGTCCCCTAATCAAGTATAACAAAGTCCCCTGATCGAGTATAACATATCCCCTGATCGAATATACCAAAGTCGTCTGCTCGAGTATAAGAAAGTCCCCTGATCGAGTATAACAAAGTCCCCTGGTCGAGTATAACAAAGTCCCCTGATCGAGTATAACAAAAGCCCCTCATCGAGTATAGCAAAGTCCATTGGTCAAATATAGGAAAGTCCACTGATCGAGTATAACAAAGTCCCTGATCGAGTATAAAAAAGTCCCCTGATCGCATATAACAAAGTCCCCTGGTCTAGTATAACAAAGTCCCCTGATCGAGTATAACAAAGGCCCCTCATTGAGTATAACAAAATCCCTTGGTCAAGTATAAAAATATTCCCCTGGTCGAGTATAACAAAGTCCTCTGATCGAGAATAACAAAGTCCTCTGGTCGAGTATAAATAAGTCCCCTGAGGGAGTATAACAAAGTCCCCTGATCGAGTATAACAAAGTCCCCAGAGCGAGTATAACAAAGGCCCCTCATCGAGTATAACAAAGTCCATTGGTCAAGTATAAAAAAGTCCCCTGGTCGAGTATAACAAAGTCCCCTGATCGAGTAAAACAAAGTCCCTGGTCGAGTATAACAAAGTCCCCTGATTGAGTATAACAAAGTCCTCTGATCGAGTATAAAGAAGTCCCCTGGTCGAGCATAACAAAGGCCCCTGATCGAGTGAAACAAAGTCCCCTGGTCGAGTATAAGAAAGTCCCCTGATCGAGTGAAACAAAGTCCCCTGTCGAGTATAACAAAGTCCCCTCGATGGAGTATAACAAAGTCCCCTGATCGAGTATAACAAAGTCCTCGCAGATCGAGTATATATAACAAAGGCCCTCTATCGAGTATAACAAAGTCCATTGGTCATATAGGTGTTCCCTGGACGAGTATAACAAAGTCCCCACATCGAGTATAACAAAGTCCCGTGGTCGAGTATAGCAAAGTCCCCACATCGAGTATAACAAAGCCTCCTCATCGAGTATAACAAAGTCCCCTGATCGTGTATAAAAAAGACCCCTAGACGAGAATAACAAAGTCCCCTGATCGAGTATAACAAAGTCCCCTGATCGAGTATAACAAAGTCCCCTGGTCCTGAATAACAAAGTCCCCTGATCGAGTATAACATATCCCCTGATCGAGTATAACAAAGTCTCCAGGCCCAGTATAACAAAGTCCACAGATCGAGCATAACAAAGTCCCCTAATCGATTATAACAAAGTCACCCAGACCGAGTATAACAAAGGCCTCTGGTCGAGTATAACAAAGTCCCATGGTCGAGAATTACAAAGTCCCCTGATCCTAATATAACAAAGCCCCCTGGACGAGTATAACAAAGTCCCCTGGTTCAGTATATCATAGTCCCCAGATCGAGTAAAACAAAGTATCCTCGTCCAGTATAACAAAGTCCCCTGATCGAGTATAACATATCCCCTCATCGAGGATAACAATGTCTCCTGGCGCAGTATAACAAAGTCCCCAGATCGAGCATAACAAAGTCCCCTGATCGATTATAACAAAGTCCCCTGGTCGAGTATAACAAGGGGCCCTCATCGAGTAAGACAAAGTACCCTGATCGAGTATAACAAAGACCCCTGATCCTAGTATAACAAAGCCCAATGGACGAGTATAACAAGAACCCCTGAACCGAGCATAACAAAGTCCCCTCATCGAGTATAACATATCCCCTGGTCGAGTATAACAAAGTCCCTGGTGGAGTATAACAAAGTCCCCTGGTCGAGTATAACAAATTTTTCTAATCGAGTATAAGAAAGTCACCTGATCGAGTATAACAAAGTCCCCTGGTCGAGTATAACAAAGCCCCTCATCGAGTATAACAAAGGCCCCTAATCGAGTATAACAAAGTCCCCTG
Organism: Homarus americanus; assembly: GCF_018991925.1. NCBI lineage: Eukaryota > Metazoa > Arthropoda > Malacostraca > Decapoda > Nephropidae > Homarus > Homarus americanus. The sequence continues at coordinate 7,927 of NW_024721011.1, read as the reverse complement.
ATTGAGTATAACAAAGTCCCCTGATCGAGTATAACAAAGTCCTCTTGTTGAGTATAACAAAGTCCCCTGGTCAAGTATGGCAAAGTCCCCTGATCGAGTATAACAAACCCTCCTCATCGAGTATAACAAAGTCCCCTGATCGAGTATAACACAGCCCCCTGCTCGAGTATAAGAAAGTACCCTGATCAAGTATAACAAAGTCCCCTAATCGAGTATAACAAAGGCCCCTGATCGAGTCCAGAAAAGGCCCCTCATCGAGTATAACAAAGTCCCCTGATCTAGTATAACACAGGCCCCTGATCGAGTATAACAAAGGCCCCGCATCGAGTGTAACAAAGTTCCCTGATCGAGTATAACAAAGCCGCCTAATAGAGTATAACAAAGTCCCCTGGTCGAGTATAACAAAGTCCCCTGTTCGAGTCTAACAAAGTCCCCTTATCGAGTATAACAAATTCCCCTTATCGAGTATTACAAAGACCCCTTATCGAGTATAACAAAGGCCGGTGATCGAGTATAAGAAAGGCCCCTGGTCGAGTATAACAAAGTCCCCTGATCGAGTATGACAAAGGTCCCCTGATCGAGTATAACAAAGTCCCCTGATCGAGTATAAAAAAGTCCCTGATCGAGTATACCAAAGTCCCCTGATCTATTATAACACAGGCCCCTGATCGAGTATAACAAAGGCCCCTCATCGAGTATAACAAAGTTCCCTGATCGAGTATAACAAAGCCGCCTAATCGAGTATAACAAAGTCCCCTGGTCGAGTATAACAAAGTCCCATGTTCGAGTCTAACAAAGTCCCCTTATCGAGTATAACAAATTACCCTTATCGAGTATTACAAAGACCCCTTATCGAGTATAACAAAGTCCGGTGATCGAGTATAAGAAAGGCCCCTGGTCGAGTATAAAAAAGTCCCTGATCGAGTATACCAAAGTCCCCTGATCGATTATAACAAAGTCCCCTGGTCAAGTATAACAAAGTCCATTGGTCAAGTATAAAAAAGTCCCCTGGTCGAGTATAACAAAGTCCCCAAATCGAGTATAAAAAAGTCCCCTTGTCGAGTATAACAAATCCTTGATCGAGTAAAACAAAGTCCCCTGATCGAGTATAACAAAGCCCCCTGGGCAAGTATAACAAAGTTTCCTGATCGAGTATAACAAAGTCCCTGATCGAGTATAACAAAGTCCCCTGGTCCAATATAACAAAGACCCTGATCGAGTATAACATATCCCCTCATCGAGTATAGCAACGTCTCCTGGGGCAGTATAACAAAGTCCCCAGATCGAGCATAACAAAGTCCCCTGATCGATTATAACAAAGTCCCCTGGTCGAGTATAACAAAGGGCCCTCATCGAGTAAGACAAAGTCCATTGATCGAGTATAACAAAGTCCCATGATCCTAGTATAACAAAGCCCACTGGACGAGTATAACAAAGACCCCTGAACCGAGTATAAGAAAGTCCCCTGATCTAGTATAACAAAGGCCCCTGATCGAGTATAACAAAGGTCCCCTGATCGAGTATAGCAAAGTCCCCTGATCGAGTATAAAAAAGTCCCTGATGGAGTATACCAAAGTCCCCTCATTTGATTATAACAAAGTCCCCTGGTCGAGTATAACTTAGTCCTCTGTTTGAGTCTAACAAAATCCGGTGATCGACTATAACAAAGGCCCCTGGTCGACTATAACAAAGTCCCCTGTTCGAGTCTAACAAAGTCCCCTTATCGTGTATAACAAATTCCCCTTATCGAGTATTACAAAGACTCCTTATCGAGTATAACAAAGTCCGGTGATCGAGTATAACAAAGGCCCCTGGTCGAGTATAACAAATTCCCCTGATCGAGTATAAAAAAGTCCCCTGGCCCAGTATAACTAAGTCCCCATATCGAGTATAACAAAGTCCCCTTATCGATTATATCAAAGTCCCCTGGTCGAGTATAGCAAAGGGCCCTAATCGAGTAAGACAAAGTCCCCTGATCGAGTATAACAAATTCCTCTTATCGAGTATAACAAAGTCCCCTTATCGAGTATAACAAAGACCCCAGAACCGAGTATAAAAAAGTCCCCTTATCGAGTATAACAAAGTCCCCTGATTGAGTATAACAAAAGTCCCCTGATCGCGTATAACAAAGTTCCCTAATCGGGTATAAAAAAGTCCCCTGGTCCAGTATAACAAAGTCCCCTGATCGAGTATAACAAAGGCCCCTGGACGTGTATAACAAAGTCCCCTGATCGAGTATACCAAAAGTCCCTTGATCGAGTATAACAAAGTCCCTTGGTCGAGTATAACAAAGTTTTCTTATCGAGTATAACAAAGGCCCCTGGTCGAGTATAACAAAGTTCTCTGATCGAGTATTACAAAATTTTCCTGATCGAGTATAACAAAGTCCCTTAATCAAGTATAGCAAAATCTCCTCATCGAGTATAACATATCCCCTGATCGAGTATAAAAAAGTCCTCTGGTCGAATATAACAAAGTCCCCTGATCGAGCATAACAAAGTCCCCTGGTCGAGTATAACAAAGTCCCCTGATCGAGGATAACCAAAGCCCCTCATCGAGTATAACAAAGTCCCATGATTGAGTATAACAATGTCCCCTGATCGAGTATAACAAAGTCCTCTGGTTGAGTATTACAAAGTCCCCTGATCAAGTATAATATAACCCCTGATCGCGTTAAACAAAATTCCCCTGATCGAGTATGACAAAGTCCCTTGATTAATTTTAAAAAAGTCCCCTGGTTGAGTATAACAAAGTTCCTTGATGGAGTATAACAAAGTCCCCTGGTCGCGTATAACAAAGCCCCCTCATCGAGCATAACAAAGGCCCCTAATCGAGTATAACAAAGTCCCCTGATTGAGTATAAAAAAGTCCCCTGATCGAGTATAACAAAGTCCTCTGGTTGAGTATAACAAAGTCCCCTGATCGAGTATAACAAAATTCCCCTGATAGAGTATGACAAAATCCCCTGATTAATTTTAAAAAAGTCCCCTGGTTGAGTATAACAATGCTCCCTGATCGAGTATAACAGAGCCCCCTCATCGAGTAAAACAAAGGCCCCTAATCGAGTATAACAAAGTCCACTGATCGAGTATAACATATCCCCTGATCGAGTATAACAAAGTCCTCTGGTCAAGTATAAAAAAGTCCCCTGATCGAGTATAACATATCCCCTGATCGAGTATAACAAAGTCTCCAGGCCCAGTATAACAAAGTCCCCAGATCGAGCATAACAAAGTCCCCTGATCGATTATAACAAAGTCACCCAGACCGCGTATAAGAAAGGCCTCTGGTCGAGTATAACAAAGTCCCCTGGACGAGAATAACAAAGTCCCCTGATCGTAATATAACAAAGCCCCCTGGACGAGTATAACAAAGTCCCCTGGTCCAGTATAACAAATTCCCCTGATCGAGTATAACATATCCCCTGATCGAGTATAACAACGTTTCCTGACCCAGTATAACAAAGCCCCCTGGACGAGTATAACAAAGTCCCCTAATCGAGTATAACAAAGTCCCCTGATCGAGTATAACAGAGTCTCCTGGTCCAGTATAACAAAGTCCCCTGATCGAGTATAACATATCCCCTCATCGAGGATAACAACGTCTCCTGGCGCAGTATAACAAAGTCCCCAGATCGAGCATAACAAAGTCCCCTGATCGATTATATCAAAGTCCTCTGGTCGAGTATAACAAAGGGCCCTCATCGAGTAAGACGAAGTCCCCTGATCGAGTATAACAAAGTCCCCTATTCCTAGTATAACAAAGCCCAATGGACTAGTATAACAAAGACCCCTGAACCGAGCATAACAAAGTCCCCTAATCGAGTATAACATATCCCCTGATCGAGTATAACAAAGTCCCTGGTGGAGTAAAACAAAGTCCCCTGGTCGAGTATAACAAAGTTTTCTAATCGAGTATAACAAAGGCCCCTGGTCGAGTATAACGAAGTCCTCTAATCGAGTATTACAAAGTCCCCTAATCAAGATTAACAAAGTCCCCTAATCAAGTATAACAAAGTCCCCTGATCGAGTATAACATATCCCCTGATCGAGTATACCAAAGTCGTCTGCTCGAGTATAAGAAAGTCCCCTGATCGAGTATAACAAAGTCCCCTGGTCGAGTATAACAAAAGCCCCTCATCGAGTATAGCAAAGTCCATTGGTCAAATATAGGAAAGTCCACTGATCGAGTATAACAAAGTCCCTGATCGAGTATAAAAAAGTCCCCTGATCGCATATAACAAAGTACCCTGTTCGAGTATAACAAAGTCCCCTGATCGAGTATAACAAAGGCCCCTCATTGAGTATAACAAAATCCATTGGTCAAGTATAAAAAAGTCCCCTGGTCGAGTATAACAAAGTCCTCTGATCGAGAATAACAAAGTCCTCTGGTCAAGTATAAAAAAGTCCCCTGAGGGAGTATAACAAAGTCCCCTGATTGAGTATAACAAAGTCCCCAGATCGAGTATAACAAAGGCCCCTCATCGAGTATAACAAAGTCCATTGGTCAAGTATAAAAAAGCCCCCTGGTCGAGTATAACAAAGTCCCCTGATCGAGTAAAACAAATTCCCCTGGTCGATTATAACAAATTCTGATCGAGCATATAAATAAAGTCCCCTCAATCGAGTATAACAAGCGGCCCCTGCCGAGTATAAGAAAGTACCCTGATCAAGTATAACAAAGTCCCCTGATCGAGTATAACAAAGGCCCCTGATCGAGTCCAGAAAAGGCCCCTCATCGAGTATAACAAAGTCCCCTGATCTAGTATAACACAGGCCCCTGATCGATTATAACAAAGGCCCCGCATCGAGTATAACAAAGTTCCCTGATCGAGTATAACAAAGCCGCCTAATCGACTATAACAAAGGCCCCTGGTCGAGTATAACAAAGTCCCCTGTTCGAGTCTAACAAAGTCCCCTTATCGTGTATAACAAATTCCCCTTATCGAGTATTACAAAGACTCCTTATCGAGTATAACAAAGTCCGGTGATCGAGTATAAGAAAGGCCCCTGGTCGAGTATAACAAAGTCCCCTGATCGAGTATAACAAAGGTCCCTGGAATGGAGTATACCAAGTCCACTGATCGAGGCGAACAAGTCCCTGATCGAGTATACCAAAGTCCTTGATCGAGTATAACAAAGTCCCCTGGTCGAGTATAGCAAAGTCCCTGATCGAGTATAACAAAACCATTGGTCAAGTATATAAAAAAGTCCCCTTTGTCGGAGTATAACAAAGTCCTTGGATCGAGTATAACAAAGTCCCCTGATCGAGGCAACAGCCCCATGAGTATAACAAAGTTCCCTGATCGAAAGTATAACAAAGTCCCTGATCGAGTATAACAAAGTCCCTGGTCCAATATAACAGCACCTGATCGAGTATAACATATCCCTCATCGAGTATAAAGCAACGTCTCTGGCGCAGCATAACAAAGTCCCCAGATCAAGCATAACAAAGTCCCCTGATCGATTATAACAAAAGTTCCCCATGAGTATAACAAAGGGCCCTCATCGAGTAAGACAAAGTCCATTGATCGAGTATAACAAAGTCCCCTGATCCTAGTATAACAAAGCCCACTGGACGAGTATAACAAAGACCCCTGAACCGAGTATAAGAAAGTCCCCTAATCTAGTATAACAAAGGCACCTGATCGAGTATAACAAAGGTCCCCTAATCGAGTATAACAATGTCCCCTGATCGAGTATAAAAAAGTCCCTGATCGAGTATACCAAAGTCCCCTGATCGATTATAACAAAGTCCCCTGGTCGAGTATAACTTAGTCCTCTGTTTGAGTCTAACAAAATCCGGTGATCGACTATAACAAAGGTCCCTGGTCGAGTATAACAAAGTCCCCTGTTCGAGTCTAACAAAGTCCCCTTATCGAGTATAACAAATTCCCCTTATCGAGTATTACAAAGACTCCTTATCGAGTATAACAAAGTCCGGTGATCGAGTATAACAAAGGCCCCTGGTCGAGTATAACAAAATCCCCTGATCGAGTATAACAAAGGTCCCTTGATCGAGCATAACAAAGTCCCCTGATCGATTATAACAAAGTCCTCTGGTCGAGTATAATAAAGGGCCCTCATCTAGTAAGACAAAGTCCCCTGATCGTGTATAACAAAGTCCCCTGATCCTAGTATAACAAAGCCCAATGGACGAGTATAACAAAGACCCCTGAACCGAGCATAACAAAGTCCCCTAATCGAGTATAACATATCCCCTGATCGAGTATAACAAAGTCCCTGGTGGAGAAAAACAAAGTCCCGTGGTCGAGTATAACAAAGTTTTCTAATCGAGTATAACAAAGGCCCCTGGTCGAGTATAACGAAGTCCTCTGATTGAGTATTACAAAGTCCCCTGATCAAGATTAACAAAGTCCCCTAATCAAGTATAACAAAGTCCCCTGATCGAGTATAACATATTCCCTGATCGAGTATACCAAAGTCGTTTGCTCGAGTATAAGAAAGTCCCCTGATCGAGTATAACAAAGTCCCCTGGTCGAGTATAACAAAGTCCCCTGATCGAGTATAACAAAAGCCCCTCATCGAGTATAGCAAAGTCCATTGGTCAAATATAGGAAAGTCCACTGATCGAGTATAACAAAGTCCCTAATCGAGTATAAAAAAGTCCCCTGATCGCATATAACAAAGTCCCCTGTTCGAGTATAACAAAGTCCCCTGATCGAGTATAACAAAGGCCCCTCATTGAGTATAACAAAATCCATTGGTCAAGTATAAAAAAGTCCCCTGGTCGAGTATAACAAAGTCCTCTGATCGAGAATAGCAAAGTCCTCTAGTCGAGTATAAAAAAGTCCCCTGAGGGAGTAAAACAAAGTCCCCTGATTGAGTATAACAAAGTCCCCAGATCGAGTATAACAAAGGCCCCTCATCGAGTATAACAAAGTCCATTGGTCAAGTATAAAAAAGCCCCCTGGTCGAGCATAACAAAGTCCCCTGATCGAGTAAAACAAATTCCCCTGGTCGAGTTTAGCACAGTCCCCTGATCGAGTATAACAAAGCCTCCTCATCGAGTATAGCAAAGTCCATTGGTCAGGTATAAAAAAGTCCCCTGGTCGAGTATAACAAAGTCCCCTGATCGAATATAACAAAGTCCCCTGGTCGAGTATAAAAAAGTCCCCTGATGGAGTATAACAAAGTCCCCTGATCGAGTATAACAAAGTCCCCAGATCGAGTATAAGAAAGGCCACTCATCGAGTATAACAAAGTCCATTGGTCAAGTATAAAAAAGTCACCTGGACGAGTATAACAAAGTCCCCACATCGAGTATAACAAAGTCCCGTGGTCGAGTATAGCAAAGTCCTCACATCGAGTATAACAAAGCCTCCTCATCGAGTATAACAAAGTCCCCTGATCGTGTATAAAAAAGACCCCCAGACGAGTATAACAAAGTCCCCTGATCGAGTATAACAAAGTTCCCTGATCGAGTATAACAAAGTCCCCTGGTCCAGTATAACAAAGTCCCCTGATCGAGTATAACATATCCCCTGATCGAGTATAACAAAGTCTCCAGGCCCAGTATAACAAAGTCCACAGATCGAGGATAACAAAGTCCCCTGATCGAGTATAACATATCCCCTGACCGATTATAACAAAGTCACCCAGACCGAGTATAACAAAGGCCTCTGGTCGAGTATAACAAAGTCCCCTGGTCGAGAATAACAAAGTCCCCTGATCCTAATATAACAAAGCCCCCTTGACGAGTATAACAAAGTCCCCTGGTCGAGTATAACAAAGGGCCCTCATCGAGTAAGACAAAGTACCCTGATCGAGTATAACAAAGACCCCTGATCCTAGTATAACAAAGCCCAATGGACGAGTATAACAAAGACCCCTGAACCGAGCTTAACAAAGTCCCCTCATCGAGTATAACATATCCCCTGGTCGAGTATAACAAAGTCCCTGGTGGA
>NW_024721010.1:0-10726 GCF_018991925.1 Homarus americanus | reverse complement strand
GCAGACCGAAGCGGTGTTACAAATGCCAGCACTATGGACACACTGTAAACAAGTGTGAGGCGCAGGAAGACACCTGCTCCATGTGTGGCAGCCCTGGACACCGCTACACGGCCTGCCCCAACACAGAGAAAAAATGCGTTGCCTGTGGTGGCCCACACTCCTCCGCCGACCGGACCTGCCCCAGATGGAAGGAGGAATGCAGGGTAGCCAAGGCTCGTCTTGAGAAAAAACTGAGCTACAAAGAGGCCCTCCTTGCTGTACGCTCCCAAGAAAAGAAAAAACCAGCAGTAAAGAAAAACCAAGAAAAGAAAACTCAACAGAAGCAGCCCACCACACAGAACCAAGAACACCACGTGGCCCGTGGTGCTGAAGCCCACGCGGCCAGTGGTGCTGAAGCCCACGTGGTCAACCTCCCCCTCTCTGAATTCTTCCACACCTATGAGGACTTAAAATACGAGGAAGACGAACAAGAAGACCCAAACACAAACGAATGGACAATTCAAGAGAGCAAGAAGAGAAGGAGAGAGAGAAGAAAATCGACATCAAGCTAAGAAGACCAAGACATCCCCTCCACACAAGAAACCAAAACACAATCAAGCCGACCAAGCACTGAACATCCATTGCCCAACCCAACACGCACCTGACGCTTGACCTGACGCCTGACCTGACGCTTGACCTGACGCTAGCCTGGCCTTGTCGTGTCGCCTCCCTGCCGCGTCCAGCCGGGTTGTTGCTGCTGCCCCCATCTTATAATCCCTCACGCAAGCGGTGTTTAGCCACTGCATCTGTTCTCTCCTCCTAAAATTCACTTCAATCCTCCCTTTATTCTTCTCCTGAACCTCCTTCCCCCCTGTCACTAGCATTTTTCTTCTTCTTCTTCGCGATTACATATTGGAGCCAGGACCACCTGAAGTAGCAACCACAACAACATGACTGGACGAGGCAAAGGAGGCAAGGGACTTGGAAAGGGTGGCGCCAAGCGTCATCGTAAGGTGCTTCGTGACAACATCCAGGGTATCACCAAGCCCGCCATTCGTCGTCTAGCTCGGCGTGGAGGTGTTAAACGTATATCCGGCCTCATCTATGAGGAGACCCGCGGCGTCCTCAAGGTGTTTCTGGAGAACGTCATCCGTGATGCCGTCACCTACACCGAGCACGCAAAAAGGAAGACCGTCACCGCCATGGATGTGGTGTATGCCCTGAAACGGCAAGGCCGCACCCTTTATGGTTTTGGTGGTTAATCAACCTGATGGACGGGCGCACACCACCACCACCACCACGACAAACAAATATACGGACCTAATTTTAGGTCCACATTTAAATCGCTAAAGAGTTGGTTAGACACTGAGTAAATCGTTGAAAATATATCCAATCACATGATCCTCTCTAATTCTGGACTTGTGGTATGAGTATAGGTTGTGTGTGAACGTGTTGGAACCACTTCCTAATAATTGTCAGTCAGTCAGTCAGTCAACATTCACCTAACCTCCAGGTAACTCACCTAACTTCCTGTAGCGTCACCGAACCTCACGAAATGTAACCCAATGTAGTTTATAATCTATCCTAACATGACATAACATAACCACGCACTATATTACTTCGGTAAGAGTAATGAGTTTTAATACACAAAGTTGCAGTTATCATTCATTCATACATACATACATACATACATACATACATACATACATACATACATAACATGCTAGTGGCAGGGGGGGATTGAAGTGAATTTTAGGAGGATAGAATAGGTGCAGTGGCTAAACAGCGCTTGCGTGAGGGACTTTAAGCAACAACTCGCCTGGATGCGGCAGGATAGAGTCAGGTCAAGCGTCCGGTGCATGTTGGGTTCCGCCATGGTTTCTCAGTGTTTGGTCGGCTTGATTGTGTGTGTTGTTTTCTTGTTTGGAGGAAATGTCTTGGTATTCTTCTTCTTAGCTTGAAGTTGATTTTCTTCTAACTCTTCTCCTCTTGTTGTTTGTCTTCCCCGTGTCTGCTATCATTCTGTAAAGACTCTATATATGTATGTAGGTATGAGTGAGTAACAGTTGCCGGTTACAGTGATACTTCATATTCGCTGGTGTTGTACTGTATGGCTTCGGTATTTCTTAATATACAAACGGCACCGTTAGGGGATTGAGGTATTTAAAAACCAGCCTACATTACTTATATATAGAAATAAATAATGTGGCTTGGACAATAATGACGACTACTCTCTCCTACCTAACCCAAACAAGGGCTTTTCAAAAGTATACATTGGACACAATTGACTTAGTACATACATTGGTGGTTTAACAAAAGCCCTCATTAGAGAAAGGTGAAGGAGCACACAGTGAACATACAGATTAATGTTTGCACGCATAGATCATGTAAGGTGAGGTGTTGAACACCAGACACGTAGTGTAGTAACTCCCTCACAGATGGCGTTATGAGGGGCCTGAGGATGTAGCAGTTACCTCACAGATGGTGTTATGAGGAACTTCACATGATGATGCTGTAGCAAAACATTCACTACGTGGTGTCGTCGCATCTTGGGGACACCACGTGGTCCACATGACTCACTCATTCAAGTGGGTGAGGTGTGGTCCCAGGCCTCTCTATCGTGGAGTCTCAGGGGAAGTATAACCGGGTACCTGGGACCTCACTGTGTGAAGGTGGTTAGCTAGCTTGGGTAAGACTCAACTGCCGAGTTGTTTTTCACTGAGTTAAGCACTGTTCACCACTATTCATCACTGGTTCCATTCCTTTGCCAAATGAGATAGTACCTTATGGCAAGAACTTGTTGATAGTCCGGTGGGGAGGAGGGTTCAGGGGAGTGAGTTGGTATAGGCCAACATATAAATAATAATAATAATAATAATTAACGGTTTATTGAAAGTGCTTGGCAGCCAGAAGGCTGAAAATATACAGTTACATATTTGGGGAATGGGTTACGAATTACAAATAATATACAAGTAACATGAGTGACACAAATAAGACATATAATAACTAGCTGGGGAAAAGCTCAAACTACAGTTCATTTCAACATAGTGACAGTGCAAGGAGTAGTGTTTACTGGGAGTGAGTACACTGATTTATTACAAGTTATCGATAATTTTTACAATGGTTGGGACTGGGCTGTTCTTATAGCGATCAGTTCGTGCACGTATGGGCTGGGCTGGATGCGGTTGTGGTGTCAAAGAGCAATTCTCGGACTAGGGATCTCAGGTGGTAGTAGGAGCCGGTGTCGGGGATGGTGTAGAAGCTTCTTACCAAATTTGCAGATGAGGTCGTGGTGATGGTCGGTGAGAGTCTAAAGGTCGGTGGGCTGGGCCTCCTTTTTCTAAGTGTGTTTGTGTGGCATTTAGGGAAGAAGACCAGGTGAGCTTGGGAAGTATGAATGTTGTGTAAACACTGAGGAGCTCGTGTGCAGGAACACCGAGGGACTTGAGTCGGCGTAGGAGGTGGAGACGGAAACTGGAGGATTTGATAACTTCACTGACGTGTGGTTTCTAATTTAGTTTGTTGTCTATATGTATGTGTGTGTGTGTGTGTATATACTACTGTACTTTTTAGATCCTCCTACGCAACCTACCCTATTATAGTTAAGTATAGTAGGCTATACACTATTTTGTTAGTATGTGTTATAAAATGTAATTGCATGTTATTATTATTAATATTATTATTATTAATATTATTATTATTCTTATTATTATTAGTATTATTATTATTATTATTATTATTTTTATTATTGTTATTATTATTACATACTAATATAATACTAAGTTGCCCACCAGATTTCCTCAGAGATGGGAGGAGCACATTGGCGGCGGTGTTGTTTATACTCCGCCCGATTACTGATTCCTATTCACCGAGCCAGAGCTGGCGGGCGGCGTGTTATGTGCCACGTTTTGTTTCCCATTGGGCGTACCGCTCAGCTGGGGGGTTGGAGATTTCATAAAAAGAAAGTTTGAGTGGAGAGCACACCTTTTCCTTCACATACAGTTATCTTAGACCATCTACTAGTATAATAGTTTGCACAAAAATACTCTACACTCTTTATAGGTTATTGTTATGTTGTTGTTTTTTTTTTTACTTCTCATCAGATTGTGCATTCAACTAATATACACTAATAGTGTGTTTATTATTATGTTTTATAGTATTATTTCGTAAAATATTGGGTAACACAATTATAGTCACTAGTATAGTCTATTATATTATTGGGGTTTATAGCAGTTTGTGGTCTAATAGTATCATGCTTTATGAGTGGTGTTCTATGTAGTGATGATTAGGCAATAAAATATGCTTTGGGGGTTTATAGCAGTTTTTGTGGTCTACTAGTATCATGCTTTATGGGTGGTGTTCTATGTAGTGATGATTAGGCCATAAAATATGCTTTTGGTTTATTGCTAACAAAATATACTTTGCTCTACCGCTGTAGTGCAAAACATGGTGAAACTTACATACACCGTTAATAAAGTATTGATGGAAGAAGAAGAAGAAGAAGAAGAAGAAGAAGAAGAAGTAAGAGGAAGAATTGTGGAGGGAAGGAACAGTGAGACAATGTATAGCCTCCGGGATGGCGGCAGCAGCGTTTCTGTTATTAATATATAATAAGACAATAGGAAAATATGTTGTTGTCTCTACCTGTATTATTACCTTTGCGATAGCATGGTTAAATGTGGGGAGGACAGAGGAAGGAGCAGGAGGTTAGGAAGGGATTTGTAGTGGGAGAGATAGTGTCTGTGATCCTCGGATCACCACTCCTCGGATTATGTCAGTTCAAGTTTAGAAGCTCAATCAACTTTCCCTGATTACGAATTGGCAACCTTTCGATTTACAACAGGTACCTACTTACTGCTACAGTAGGTAGGTGAACAGGGACCAAGGGGGCTAGGAAGAGTGTCCAAACAACTTGCCTGTGTGATGTAGTCGTGGCCAGAATTAGGTTAGGATACAGACACATCTGGCTAGTTAGTAACGCTGTACCCATACCGGAACACTCAGCATGTAAACTTGGTGATACACCTTTAAAGCACTATATTATTGAATGGGACACTGTCAAAGACTTCAGGCCACCTCACTTATTGTATCTTGAACTATGTCATTACTTCATTGAGGACATTACATTCTTGCTCTTTATCCCAAATTGGCTAGCCCACACTGGTAAATGTGTACTGTACTGTCAATGAATCTGATGTATTTCTTTGTGTATGAACCTGACTGAAAATAAGGTCGCCTCCCTGGCTGCTGCTGCTTCTTGCGCCCTTCTAAGTCCCGTTTAAGTCCCCCACCCCAGGCCCCCCCAACCGCCCTTCACATCTACACCATTCTAAAACATTTACACTCAATTTCCACAGAGTGTTATCCTGCAAAACGTTGATGTCGTATATTTCTCTCTTTAAGTGATATCCTGTGGCTCCGAAAGGAGCCTGTTTGGTTAGGTTGTCTTGTGTGAACGAACCTTGGGTTCTTATTTCTTCTCTGTCTTCTTGGGGAGGAGCACAGCTTGGATGTTAGGAAGGACACCCCCTTGGGCAATGGTGACTCCAGACAGGAGCTTGTTCAGCTCCTCGTCATTGCGAATGGCAAGCTGAAGATGCCGTGGGATAATGCGGGTCTTCTTGTTGTCGCGGGCGGCGTTACCGGCCAGCTCGAGCACTTCTGCTGCCAGGTACTCCATGACGGCTGCAAGGTACACAGGGGCACCTGCACCAACGCGCTCAGCATAGTTGCCCTTACGCAAGAGACGGTGGATTCTACCCACGGGGAACTGGAGTCCGGCCCTGCTAGAACGGGACTTTGACTTGCCCTTCACTTTGCCTCCCTTGCCGCGTCCTGACATGTTGCTGCTGCTGCTTTTCGTGATAGGAGTTAAATTTCCGCACGCCACCTTGGTCTTTTATACCAAGCTCAGGATCAGGCCAGGTGGCCGTCTCGCGGACCCAACCAATGTAAGAGAGCCGTAGCTGCAGCCAGTCTGATCCTGAGCGGCCCGCTCGGTATATAAGGAAAAGTTAGTCGGGCCAGTTTTCAATTCTCTCGCTCCGCGCCACGAGTAACTGTGCCGCCATGCCTCCCAAAACTTCCGGAAAGGTTGCCAAGAAGGCTGGAAAGGCCCAGAAGGCCATTGCCAAGGGTGACAAGAAGAAGAAGCGCAGGAGGAAGGAAAGCTACAGCATCTACATCTACAAGGTACTGAAGCAAGTGCACCCCGACACAGGAGTCTCCTCCAAAGCTATGTCCATCATGGAACCGTGAACACTGATTCATCACGTTGAGGTCCCGCTCACCGCCACATAAGTCGGGAAATCCAGACAGCTGTCCGACTCTTGCTGCCCGGTGAACTGGCCAAGCATGCCGTGTCTGAGGGCACCAAGGCTGTCACCAAGTACACCTCTTCCAAGTAAGAGGTTACTTGTGCACAACAAACACGCCATCCCACTACTACAACTTAATCGGCTCCATCGGAGCCACAGTTACATGTTAAAGAGACAGTTACCGACAGTGATATATTGAGAGGGAAATAAAAAAAAAAAAAAATTATAATAATCTGCATTCTCTATTAGAAAACCGACTAAATTTAAATATATTTTTACACCCACTGCAAAGTGACATATGAGTGTGTTTGGGTTTACGTCCATGTAAACAATTTATTTTATTTTATTGTATTTTATTGTATTTTCTTTTATTTTATTTATTTATTTACTTACTTATTCTTTATATATTTATTTGTTACTAGCTCTTGTTTGTTGCACCCACCCACCTCCCGAATTGATGACCTACTATACATTCGTGCCTGCACGAATGTTACCAACTTACCGTTAGGCGATTTAGGTAACCGAAATTAACGCTCTCCTACCACCAACCATTTCGATTGTCATGACAATTATCTTCAGAACAGTTCTTTGGCCCTGAGAAGGGCCGAGTTATAGATGTCTGGTAGGTTTTGTTGTGCTTTTTCTTTTTCCCCAAGGAAGAGGACTTAAGCACGCTCTCCGCGGATGCGCCGGGCCAGCTGGATGTCCTTGGGCATGATGGTAACGCGCTTGGCGTGAATGGCACACAGGTTGGTGTCCTCGAAAAGACCCACCAGGTAAGCCTCAGAGGCTTCCTGCAGAGCCATGACGGGAGACGACTGGAAGCGCAGGTCAGTCTTGAAATCCTGGGCGATCTCACGCACCAGGCGCTGGAAGGGCAGCTTCCTGATGAGTAGCTCTGTGCTCTTCTGGTAACGACGGATCTCACGAAGGGCGACGGTTCCGGGCCTGTAACGATGGGGCTTCTTGACACCACCGGTGGCTGGGGCGGACTTGCGAGCTGCCTTGGTGGCAAGCTGCTTCCGTGGAGCCTTGCCTCCAGTGGACTTGCGGGCAGTCTGTTTAGTACGGGCCATCTCGACGACGAAATAGTAAATACGGGCGGCCTGGCAGGCGGGCGGGCTTATATACAGACATTCTCCCCCTCAGTGGCCACCTCATTGGCCACGAGTGCCGCATGCGTCATCCGCAAGCTACGCCCCACCTCCAAGAGGGAGGGACGGCCTTGGATGAACGATACTACCGCTGCGTCCACAGCACGCCACCTACTCCCACCAAACCGTGGGCGAAGCCACACCAGGACCACCTGTAGTAGCAACCACAACAACATGACTGGACGAGGCAAAGGAGGCAAGGGACTTGGAAAGGGTGGCGCCAAGCGTCATCGTAAGGTGCTTCGTGACAACATCCAGGGTATCACCAAGCCCGCCATTCGTCGTCTAGCTCGGCGTGGAGGTGTTAAACGTATATCCGGCCTCATCTACGAGGAGACCCGCGGCGTCCTCAATGTGTTTCTGGAGAACGTCATCCGTGACGCCGTCACCTACACCGAGCACGCAAAAAGGAAGACCGTCACCGCCATGGATGTGGTGTATGCCCTGAAACGGCAAGGCCGCACCCTTTATGGTTTTGGTGGTTAATCAACCTGATGGACGGGCGCACACCACCACCACCACGACAAACAAATATACGGACCTACTTTTAGGTCCACATTTAAATCGCTAAAGAGTTGGTTAGACACTGAGTAAATCGTTGAAAATATATCCAATAACATGATCCTCTCTAATTCTGGACTTGTGGTATGAGTATAGGTTGTGCGTGAACGTGTTGGAACCACTTCCTAGTAATTGGCAGTCAGTCAGTCAACATTCACCTAACCTCCAGGTACCTCACCTAACTTCCTGTAGCGTCACCGAACCTCACGAAATGTAACCCAATGTAGTTTATAATCTATCCTAACATGACATAACATAACCACGCACTATATTACTTCGGTAAGAGTAATGAGTTTTAATACGCAAAGTTGCAGTTATCATTCATGCATACATACATACATACATAACATGCTAGTGGCAGGGGGGATTGAAGTGAATTTTAGGAGGAGAGAATAGGTGCAGTGGCTAAACAGCGCTTGCGTGAGGGACTTTAAGCAGCAACTCGCCTGGATGCGGCAGGATAGAGTCAGGTCAAGCGTCCGGTGCATGTTGGGTTCCGCCATGGTTTCTCAGTGTTTGGTCGGCTTGATTGTGTGTGTTGTTTTGTTGTTTGGAGGAAATGTCTTGGTATTCTTCTTCTTAGCTTGAAGTTGATTTTCTTCTAACTCTCCTCCTCTTGTTGTTCGTCTTCCTCGTGTCTGCTATCATTCTGTAAAGACTCTATATATGTATGTAGGTATGAGTGAGTAACAGTTGCCGGTTACAGTGATACTTCATATTCGCTGGTGTTGTACTGTATGGCTTCGGTATTTCTTAATATACAAACGGCACCGTTAGGGGATTGAGGTATTTAAAAACCAGCCTACATTACTTATATATAGAAATAAATAATGTGGCTTGGACAATAATGACGACTACTCTCTCCTACCTTCCCCAAACAAGGGCTTTTCGAAAGTATACATTGGACACAAATGACTTAGTACATACATTGGTGGTTTAACAAAAGCCCTCATTAGAGATAGGTGAAGGAGCACACAGTGAACATACAGATTAATGTTTGCACGCGTAGATCATGTAAGGTGAGATGTTAAACACCAGACACGTAGTGTAGTAACTCCCTCACAGATGGCGTTATGAGGGGCCTGATGATGTAGCAGTTACCTCACAGATGGTGTTATGAGGAACTTCACATGATGATGCTGTAGCAAAACATTCACTACGTGGTGTCGTAGCATCTTGGGGACACCACGTGGTCGACATGACTCACTCATTCAAGTGGGTGAGGTGTGGTCCCAGGCCTCTCTATCGTGGAGTCTCAGGGGAAGTATAACTGGGTACCTGGGACCTCACTGTGTGAAGCTGGTTAGCTAGCTTGGGTAAGACTCAACTGGCGAGTTGTTTTTCACTGAGTTAAGCACTGTTCACCACTATTCATCACTGGTTCCATTCCTTTGCCAAATGAGATAGTACCTTATGGCAAGAACTTGTTGATAGTCCGGTGGGGAGGAGGGTTCAGGGGAGTGAGTTGGTATGGACCAACATATAATTAATAATAATAATAATAATAATAATAATTAACGGTTTATTGAAAGAGCTTGGCAGCCAGAAGGCTGAAAATATACAGTTACATATTTGGGGAATGGGTTACGAATTACAAATAATATACAAGTAACATGCGTGACACAAATAAGACATATAATAACTAGCTGGGGAAAAGCTCAAACTACAGTTCATTTCAACATAGTGACAGTGCAAGGAGTAGTGTTTACTGGGAGTGAGTACACTGATTTATTACAAGTTATCGATAATTTTTACAATGGTTGGGACTGGGCTGTTCTTATAGAGATCAGTTCGTGCACGTATGGGCGGGATGCGGTTGTGGTGTCGAAGAGCAATTCTCGGACTAGGGATCTCAGGTGGTAGTAGGAGCCGGTGTCGGGGATGGTGTAGAAGCTTCTTACCAAATTTGCAGATGAGGTCGTGGTGATGGTCAGTGAGAGTCTAAAGGGTCGGTCAGTGTGTTGAGCGCTTCTTGATATGTGGAGTAGGAAGGGTAGAGAATAATCTTGCATGGCCTCTTTTGCACTTTTTCTAGGTGTTTACGTTGTGTGGCATTTAGGGAGGAAGACCAGGTGAGCTTGGGAAGTATGAATGTTGTGTAAACACTGAGGAGCTGGTGTGCAGGAACACCGAGGGACTTGAGTCGGAGTAGGAGGTGCAGACGGAAACTGGAGGATTTGATAACTTCACTGACGTGTGGTTTCTAATTTAGTTTGTTGTCTATGGTGACGCCGAGGAGCTTCGTGGAATCTAAAACCTGGAGTGTGTTCGGACCTAGAGTAATGGAAGGAGGTGGGACAATGTCGGAGGAGAGGTTGATGTGCATAACCATGGTTGTTGGTGGCCCAGTTTTGGAGACTGTTCAATAAATCATGAAGGGCGGTATAGTTTGGAGCAGAATTGTTGACGCTGATCCCAATGGTGGAGTCGTCGACATATTTCCAGCGAGCAGGGGTTTCTCTTAGGGCATCATTGATGAGCATAAGGAAGCAGAGTGGTCCCATCTTGGTGCCTTGGGGGACGCCACAGGTGAGTGACTGAAAGGTGGAGACAGCCAGCCCCTCGGAAGCGTACAGCTTGGCGTCGGTCACTGAGGAAGTCTGTAAGCCCTGGTATAATAAGACTTCTCCGAAGCCCGAGGTCAATAGCTTAGTTGATGATTATATTGTGGTCGACTAGGTCGAACGCTTTAGTGAAATCAATGAAGGCGAAAGC